>NW_021634745.1:0-87715 GCF_004799145.2 Neltuma alba | reverse complement strand
AGCATGCTTAGTGTGAGGGTCGGAGAGCCTTTGGACGTTGATAGTTTTCTTGTAAGCTTTCTTCATGGAACTTTGTGAGAAAATATCTAAGTAGTCTTTGATATTATATTTTTCCCGAAATTTTTCAAGCACGAGTTTTGTGGGCTCTTTACATGTATATGCTCTTTAGTGCAATTCGATTCTACTTAGTGTAAAAACTAGAGTAATTGTTGTGCATTTGCACAGAGCATGAAATGTAATCTCTTTTATATCGATGCGCTTTAGATCTTGTCTTTAAATTAATCTAGCATTTGGCTACCCTAACATGTATATTCATAATCATATTATCGCAAATGTTACTGTCATGGTTTCTTGATTTAGATCTGTTTCCTGATTATTCTAAAAAGCATTGATATCATGTGTTGTAAAATTTAGCACTTCTTTTTGATAGTTTTGAGAAGTGGCGGTAAAGAAATTAGAGATTAGCAACTTATGAAAAAAGCACTAGGGTCCCTTTGCCATGCCATATAAGAGCAGGATCATTTTTAAGGAATGTGGAGTCCTTATATTACATCGAAGTATGTACTTAGACTTATGTATGTTTCACTGTCATTCGCTAATCTTCATTTTGTGATGTGAATATGTTGAACTTTATTGGCATGAATTTAACTGGAAACATGCCCCTTGGATGCAGCAACTACTCAACTATTTCACTTACAAGGCTGCAAGGACTGTTCTTCAGCAGTTGTATGAGATGAACCCCAACCCATATAGGTGGTTTTATGAGTAAGTGCTATTGTTGTTGTAGCAAGATTGTTTCTGTCAAATTTAAATAATCTTCGGTCTTGTAATTATTTTGGCTTGAACATGTGGTTCGCCATTGAGTCCCACAGATATACATTTCTGAATTATTTGAGACAATTTTGGTACAATTTTTAATCACAATATGACAGATGTGGCAATTTTCTGCATCATTGTATTGTATCTGCGAAGATTTTCACAATTTCATCCAAAGGTGCTCATCCTTGCTACATGTCACTTCTGATTTTCATTTGATAGGTTTGTTGCAACAAACAAGCCAGGAGATGGGAAACGTTTTATCAGATCCCTTGGCAAGGTACTGTTTGTATTCTAATTACCTATTGATTTTCAGAAGATATTTATTGTTATTTCTTGGTTTTTGCATTATGAATACCTTGCTAACTAAGATAGATTTTAGTAATTATAGGAAGAAGTCTAAGTCCCAAATATACAGGTGAGCTACATAAATCTAGAGATTGAAACTACTGCATGAACTGTTGAAAATTCCTTTTACTCTATTCCTCTGTTTTCCGTGCACAATCCTCTGACATACAGGGTGCCTATGTTATGCCTCTGATTTGTGTACTGCCTATAGTTCTTCAATCCCACTTGTTGCAAAAACTGCTTCTGACAATGTCAATGTTGTCTACATTGTTATTGGCATTGCTGTTGCTAGTTGCTATGACAGTCAAGTGACTATTCCACAGCCATTATTGTTATTATTGTTGCTCTTTTGATTGGAATTATTGTTCTTGAACTGGCAAAAACTACTCTATTGTGAGTATTAATGTTATTACTATCATATCTATTATGAGCCTTGTAGGTTAGCTCAAGTTGCTTCCTCTAGTTGCCAAAAAAAAAAAAAAAATCGTTATCATAGTTGCAATTTTATTTATCATTGGTAGTTCATTACAATTCTCTCGTCCCAAATATTAATAAAAAACAATTGCAAGTTCTGTTGAACTGTTATTAAAAGAAATAAATTTATACTGCTTTAATAAATGTTTTGCAAGCATCGCAGGAAAAACTATAATCTTGAGTACAAAAATGGTTTCAAAGAAGCTCTATCTATTGGCAAAGTTTAACGATGATTGCAAAGACACCTACTCAATCTTTCTCTTTTACTCTGCATTCCAATTTCTCTTTTGCAGTTAAAATAATGGTCCAATCAAATGCCAAATCCTCTCTATCTAATTTTGAGTTAGGATATGATTATGACAATCCAGTTACATAATGAATTTGTAATAACTTCATTCTATTTTCCTGCCCAATTGACAGGAGAAACAAGATCTTGCTGAGAGAGTGATGATAACAAGGCTTCACCTTTATAGTAAATGGGTCAAGGTATTGAATTTTAATAGTATTTAAGTTTTTTAGGTTAACTTGGTATTATTTTTTTGGTCCTTTAAATTGTGTTTTGTGCCTCATTGATCCTCTATTTTTTAATTAGTATCCCACACCTCCTAAATCATTCACCCCCTAAAAAGGTGTTGATAAAGCCTCTTAAAT
Source organism: Neltuma alba (assembly GCF_004799145.2). Classification (NCBI taxonomy): domain Eukaryota; kingdom Viridiplantae; phylum Streptophyta; class Magnoliopsida; order Fabales; family Fabaceae; genus Neltuma; species Neltuma alba. The sequence continues at coordinate 85,426 of NW_021634745.1, read as the reverse complement.
GTTGATTAACCTAATGTCCAAAAAAAATGTGTAGGACTTTCATGATATAAAATTGAGGAACTAAAGAATCAATTTAGCACATAGTACATTTAATGAGTCAGATGAACTTAAAGCGACCAAAGTATTAACTTAAGTTGACCCCCCCCCCCCAAAAGAAAAAAAACCAAAACATCAAGAATTCGAATTATAATCACTACTCACACCTCTCGTAGCCACTTAACACCTAAGTTAGAATCCATTCCAACACCTGTTAATCTTTTGCAAAGGATCAAAGTAATTTTTCTTCTATTGTTGCTATGCAGAAATGTAATCATGCTGAGATATATCAAGAGATCTCAGATGAAAACTTGGAGTTGATGAGGGAAAGGCTGATGGAGACTATAATATGGCCCTCGGATGACACAAACACAGAAAAAATCGGATGATAAGTCTGCAACCTATATCTCATCTTCCATTCCGAACTCTAGCTGAAATTGGGGGGGAAAAAGAGTTTAGGTGGAGTGTACTTTTTTCCCTTTCTATACGAATCTGTTGCCTTTTCCAAATCTGCACTGTCTGCAAAATAGAATTGTTGGATTCAGTGTATAAAATGTGTACATATTTGTACTCATCTATATGCCAATAGTTAGATATAATTTGAAGAGAGTATTTGTGAGTGAGGTGTACTCACATCAATTTCTTTGTAGACTAAAATTAAATTTCAAATCATTGAGAAGCTGATATTAAAGATGTTAAACATTCAGGAATGTTACCATTTTAAACCAAGGAACTTTTTTTTTTTTTTGGGTGGTATAATTCAGAGTATCCTCAAGCCGCTTTAGGCTTGAGATTGATATCTGTCAGGATAGGATTGTTAAGATTAAAGCCGTCCCAACAAATGTGCTTCTCAGGAAATAAACTTGTGAATGAAATCACTTGTAAATGAAAATCATTTACTATCTCAACCAATAACTTGTTGGTTAAACTAACCAACTTTATTATAATATAAGCTGAGTTGATATTTTCCTTGATTTAATTTTCTTGAAAAACATTGTTTTTTCTAAAATAGTTTTCTGTTATATATATAGGGTTAATACCATTATTTAGTCCTTATAATTTGATTGAATTTTAGTTTTTGATCCCTATAGTTTTATAAGCATTTTGTCTAAGTTAACAGCATGAAGCATAAAAACCAGAGCTATATTTTTAAAGAATTTTGGTCTCGGTTCCTATTCTTAATAGTATTGAATAAAAGTTAGTGGCATAAAATTCAGAGCAAGTTTTTAGGAAATTATAAGGAGTCAAAACCACAATTTCAAACTATAAGGAGTAAAACCAAAATTTGATCAAAACCAATAATATTAACAACCTGCATATGTATATTGAAGAATTTGAAGGATCCGCGTGGCAACGAGGGTTCTGCTGCAAACCTGATTTCTCTTGTATGTTTATGCACAATGAAGTATGCAGTAGATTTCCACTATTGTTAAATCTATTATTAAAATTCCATAATTTTCATGCCTGGATCCTGACTGCCTGCAAACTCCACAAATACCTCATTCGAATCAAAGTACAATGGGCGGAATTTGATAACGGAAAAGCCAGGCCAAAGAAAATAACGGGAAAGATCTTACAGATTAATATTTTTGCCAAGCCTTGATTTGGCAAGCCATGTTTTCTTGTTTTTTCCCCACGCAAAGGAAACAAAACTTTGAGAGAAGAGCAAGTAAACGAGCAAACTTCGAGGGGATAGACATTAATAATGTGGTTGCTAACTAATACTTATTTGAGCCAAACGGAAATCAATGAAAAATTAAACAACTCACACTAACTTCGATCTAAGCATTTAGAGTGGCTAATGGGTATTAATTGGACCAACTATGACGTTAATCCAGGCATTGCACAAAATTCCTGTAACTACGATGCATGCTTCCACTGTTAGCTTTAATGCCTTCAAGGATGGGAAAAGGAAACAAAAGACGCAATTTCATAAGCCATGAAAGAATTTGCTAGCATAGATAAACAGATGGCTTTCCATGGGTCAGCTAAATTTCCCTCAACCACGACCACGTCTATTCAAGCTTTCACTTCCGCTAAGGCTTCTCTCTTTTTGCCTTTCCTTGTTTCACCTGTATTCTGTTGCTGCTGCTCAGCCTTCTTTTGAGCACGAATCATTGCGCGCCTTGCCCTTGGCCGCATTTCACGTACGTTCCTAGGAGGCATCATGTAAGATTCAAGGGGCCTATCACCAAAAGGATGCTCGCTACCAGCAAATATCCTCAATTTCCGATCCCTATCCTACATTTATGAACCGGGAAAAAAAAATGCAACTTAGAAAGACAGAAAAAATGTTGTAGTAAGAATGTAAAAATAAAATATTTGACATGAAAGATCCTAAGCTATTTAGAAACCAATTTACCCTACATCTCTGAACTAGCATGACCTAATGAGCTCAGGAAACACTGAGACACTGCTCTCCATTTCTCGCTCTTTCAGAATCCAAGGAATTAAGTGAAAAAATTGCTGAAGACAGCATATTTGCATTAGATAAATAAATAAATAGAAGCAATATTAGTTTGAAGTGCTAGGTGTGCTAACTAATGCAAGAAAGGTGACTTCGACAGGGTGAATCCTCCATGATACTTTGATGACAAGTTCCCTTCTCATGATGCTCCGAACAGCCAATTTAGTGTCTACGAATGGTAAAAAATGATGATTCCCCCCTGAAGTTTGGGCTTTTGCTACCTAGGGTTGTGATCTCACATAGAATACCACATGCAACCAAGAATACTCAATCCTCATTCTGTGACATAGTCCTTTTTTGTCAATTATAATTTGGCTCCAAACTATTGGGTCCGTGCTACATAACGCTTAAAGTTTGGGGTCTGTTAGCTAAATCCCATATTCATAGTTCAAAATAACATAGTTCAAAATAACCAGAGTCTGGTCTATGTAACACTCACATCACGCAGTTTGTTTCTAGGCAGCATGCGCAGAACAGCTTTGCGAATGACTTCTGTAGGGTCTTTGGCTAACTGGTCCTTTAGACTCCTTTCCTTGAGGTGGCCCACATACCTGCATGCCACTACTTCATGTCAGGATAAGAAGCATTATCAATTCCAAGACATTATGGAATAAAGGAACCCAACAAACAGCTAACAATTGTAAGTTTGGGGAACTTCTTCTTCCTTTTTTTTTTTTGGGGGGGCAACATATCAAAACACCTGATTCCAAGTAACCAAAAATTCTAAACACTTCGTCAGTTTCATTGCAAGATCAAAAGGAACAGCACTTACCCTGTATGCCAGCGATAGAACTTATCTGTAAGCTTTCTTCCAGTCACACAAACATCCTTTGCATTAAGCACAATACACATATCTCCATCATCACGATTAGGTGCATATGTTGGCTTATCCTTGCCCTGAACTACAGTAGCTATTTGAGATGCTAACCTCCCAAGGACCTTATAAAAAAGCAACACAGTTAAACGTGAAGTGATCTCATCTCTTCAAATATTTAAACAGTTCTAATCTTGATTACAACTATATCTGCCAAACAAATGGCTTCAGCCCCCCATGAAATTATCTTAAAAGGATCTACAAATAATAAATCAAGCCTACATCTACTCTGAGTAGTAATAACCTCAAGATAAGTTGCACAGAAGAATTGTTCTCTTTAGAGTCAGCTTAAAACTAGATATGCTAACTAAAAATCAACAATCTTTCTGACCGTCTACAAAATGACACCTCCGTAAATCGTCCTTGTTTAGATAAATCTTCAATAGATTTTACTTCAAATTATCTCATAGTTAATGTGCATGCCAAATTGCTAATTGATTGGCTTTTGTCCAAGAACTGGATGCAATATCTCATATTTTATTCTCTTTCTCACATGCAAATGCTGGAAAATCCATGGATTGACAAGCCACAAGTTGCACATTGAAATTTAGCACGAATATTAAGTACAACAAGGGTTCGCTAAACAAACATAGAAGTTAATCCCTCCGTGCCTATTTATAAGAATATTTTGGACTCCTATTTTGTCCCAAAATATAACAGAATTGGAGGAAGTTGGTAGTGTAACTAAGGTACCTTTCCAATTTTGCCCTTCACTTATATTTGTTAGTAATTAATGTACCTCTCCACCTAATCACTTTATTGAGGGCATTTTTTCAACCAAAAAAAGGGGCATAATGTGGCATATTTAAAGCATTTAACGAACAAATCAACTTTTCCTTGGTATTGAGAAATTAGTTATTTGTTTCTTATATTTAGACACAAAGGGAATATTTGAAATTGGAATTATAAGTTATTTTGTCTGTGCGGCAATGATTATGGACCAGCTCCAGTGTACTTTCCACAGGAGCTCAAAAGGCAAGAGAGGGAAAACCTCAAACTCACCTGGCCTTTGGCATCAAAAACCCTCCAGCGCAGCCCTTCAAGATTAATACGTCTAAGTCCCGCAAGTGCTTTCTGGAGATATCATAAAGGCCACGAGTGATCAAAATAATTTTGAAACTAAATTTGGAAGAAATCAGCATGAGACGTTGATTTTAGTCAAATGGGAAATAACAGAAATTCATACCAATATCTTAAGAATGCTCTAATGACTAGGAAGACTAGACCATCAACTCAACCGCATTTTTCCAACAAAAATTTCAAAACCTTTTTATCCAGTAAAGTATGAAGTTGACGTCAGCATTTTATATATTTTATAACAAAGCAAGCACTTACAAAATCTTTTCAACCAATGTAATTGTGCTTGAAGTTAGGCGATTTATGAAAACTGCAATATATTAATCCATAAATTTCAAAACTACACTACGACAAGAAATGATACAAGTAAAATCGGTAATAAAAAATATACCACAGGCAGGATTTATAATGAACCCTTTGGAGTATATTACAAACATTCGGAATTTGCAGTATAATTCTAGAATATGATATAACATAGTGAGCTTCCAAACATATGAAAAAAGAAATGGAGAAGGGGAAAAACTGAAAAGAAAAATACCTTAATGTTTCCATTGAATGTTGTTGCTGCTTGGGTTGCCATATAGACTCTAGATGTCTTCCGTCAATCTTCGTGCAAACAAACGAAAAAAATAAATTCATGACTGAGATGGCATAAAATTATAATGCACAAAAGATCCTGAAAATCGTCACCAAATTTACGAGATATAAGAAAACAGGAGAGAAATTAAAGCTCAACACGATACTGTAAAAGGGACAGACTGTTGACCCAGGACTTGAGATGAGTAGGGGCAAAAAACATTTTTATTCTCAACATTTTCCATATTCAATCAGAACAAGAATCGAACGGCTGGAGACTGATGGGAAAATCTTATTCTTACTTATGAATGAGGATGGACAAAAGTAGACTTATATAACACTTAGCGGAGTATCTTTCCCCACTGAATGTCTGAAATATGCATAGTTGATAATATTGACATCATACATTTCTAGTTTTTGTTCATACTTTAACGAAGATGCCTTAGTGAGCCAGCTGATTCAGGTAACCACTGCAAGACACTGAAGAATGACAACGACACTCGTAATTTATAATCTTCCAATTTCATCTTGCACTTTATGATCATGGAAAGTGTTGCCTAGAGTGAGTAAGGTGTGCAACTGATTGTTTCTGTCAACAGCTTATAAATTCACAGACCAGTGAGCAGCAGGAAATGATTTAAACTCAAGCTTCTAAATTGCCCGACACAAAACGAGACAAGTCACTTACCAGATCATGCATCAACAATACCTTGAGAATTTTAAAAATGGATGGTAATAAACAAAATGCCAATACGTAACTAATCTAACAATGCACAGCGATACAACCCAAAGCAGTCGCTAGTAATCAAAATGAAAGAGGGCAGAAGTATAATAGTCAATAGCACACCATTCAAGCAAAGGCTAATAATAAAAGTCTTGCTTATAAAAATTAAACTCAATTTGTAAATATTCCTAGACTCAAAAGCGTCAGTGTTCAAACGAATAAACGCCCAGATTCAAAGCCAAGTTAGAATGAAAAATTTAAAACAGAAAAGGAAACGTTACGAAAGCATCCGGCAAACGGCTGACAACCACGCAGGAAACAGATAACGCGGGGGACAAACGCGAATATAGATTCAAAGCCAGATTGAACAAACAATCTCACCGGATTTTGGGAGAAGGCAAAGCGCTAGAGTTCGAACCTCTTTCAATACTTGCCAGAGAACAACCACGCAAGGCTGACAACGGTGGACGGCGTACGGCGGCGACTTCGACCAAGTGTGGCGTGATGGTTCGTCGACGAAGAAAAACGGAGCAGTCGAGCACAAGCGGGGTTTGTTAGGGGTTATCATTAATTTTTATTTTTTATTTTCATAGAAGGGGTTATAATTTATTAGCGAAAGTCCTAAAAAAATGATAGCTGAATTTTAAAATCTTAAATCAGTATTCGTTACTATACTTATAAAAAAAATAGCTACATTTAAAGAGCAAATGACAACTCATTTTTGTAGTAATTCCTAATTTAGTATTTTGAAATTCAGTAATCACTTTTTTGGAATTTTCTCTATAATTAATCTTATCAATTAATTCTTTTTTCCTGAAGTTATTCATTTTCTACAAATAAACCTCCACTACACAATTAATATTCTTAAATTTCACTGCACTCTCACGTACTAAAAATATCCTTTTTTATTTTGAGATTATAAATTTCTTTATGTTTTGTTATTAATTATTGAATTTGAATTGTAAATGGTCAAAGTTATATCGTTAATTACCAAATTTGAGTTGTCGGTTCTCACCAAAATTATTATACTTGCGGGTTGTGATTTTTTTTTATACTTTATGTAAATCACTTTTTGTTGTGTATCATTGAATTTGAGTTGTTTATTTACTTATAAAATTTATAAGGACCGACAACTCAAATTTGACAATTAACAATTCAAATTTGATGATTTATAAGAATTTTTTACAAAAAATAAAGCAAGTTTTTTTGTCTTTTTACCCATGAAATTCTGATCCCTCGAGTGCAACGAAATTTTATAATTTTTTTTAAAATTGATTGATATAGATTGTCTACAATTAGGTTAAATTAAATTTCCCCAAACATTATTGTCTTTTGATATTTTTGGACCTCTTTTTTCTATTTATTCTTGGCCATTTATTTCTTTTGTGTACTTCACTTATTTTTTTAAAATTTATTTACTTATTATTTTTTTATAAAAATGTTGAACTTACAATTTCATGATTAAAATAGCCTAACAAGAAAATTTCACGATTGAAAAAGACTGAGAAAGAGTTTAATATGACTGGGTTACAGAATTTTTCACCTTACATGCCACACAAGTCTAATTCAAGGATTCCATTTGCTACCATATGATGAATTAAGATAAATAAATCGAAATTAAATCTACCTTTTTTTTTTTTGACCAGCGAAATTAAATCTACCTAAAATATCATAATAACCTGATTCTAAATATAAAATTTAGTTTGTAACGCAACTTACACGGAAAAATACACCTTATCCTAGCCTTTTTCAAGTCTAGATATCTCACACACCTAGACACTCCCCCAACACATGGGAATTTGATCCCCCAACCTACTCAACAAGAGGGGTGGGATGATGCCATTTGAGACAGGACTTGGATTCTCTCCACTTCCTTCCCATCCTCTTCCCCTCCACTACCCTTCTTTTCTCTTCACAACCATTGGATTAAAATTCCAATGGTCCAGATTTAACATCTTATAAAAATAATATTATTAAATAAATAAATAAATAAATTTAAACTGTTAAAATCTGGTCTGAACAGTTTACAATTGTAATAAAAAAATTAAAAAAAATTTGCTCTATAATAACAGTCTGTAGTTATGAATTGTTCAGATTAGATTTTAACAGTTTAAATTTATTTATCTATTTTTTATCATAATATTTATCTTTATAAAATGTTATAAACTATTAAATCTGGACCATTGGAGTTTTGATCCAATGGTTGTGAAGAGAAAAAGATAGTAGTGGAGGGAAAGAGGATGGGAAGGGTAGTGGAGAAAATCTGATTCCTTTAAGACAACGGTCATTGGTTTGACTTTGCATGAATAAGTCAATATTTATTTATGACAAAAAAAAATTTATAATAAAATTGTATTCTTCTATAAACTTATATTATTATTTAATCATGTTTAAAAATTAATAAATTCAATTTAGCAAATCACAAGTTCTCAATAGTTATTCGCAACAACACTTCCACGATAAATTTATACCTTTTAACAAAACTTGTTATTTGATCATAACATAGGTTTAGAAATATATTAATTCAATTTAGGAAGTGCCCATTATTAGTAATAACAAAACTTTTGCAATTAAACCATCACAAGAGTGTCAGTCACGATTAAAGGAGCGTTGACTTCCGTTCAGGTCACATAAGTCCCTTTGGGAGGAAAAGGAGGTGGCTTTGGAGGAAAAAATGACAGATAGTGTAATATGATTGCATGATTCAGATATTGTTAATTGCTCGTCCGGTTTTTAATATAAAATCTAATTATTAAATTAATTTTAGTCTTAAATATAATATCTATTTATTATATTTATTAATTTTTTTAAATTACCACTATGATACTCCCTCAACTATAATCAATTAAAAGAGATAGAGAGTATTTTTTAAAAAAAATTATATTTTTTATAATTAATAAATTTATCTAATTTTTTTAATCTAATTAAATTAGTTAAATAAATCTTATATTACAAATAGAAATAGAAAGAGTTCTGGGTTTTTTACGGCTAAATAGTGATTTGCTAAACGTGCAGATTTTGGCATATCGAGTAAATAAACGTAAAGTTTGTCACTGGGATTACTCATGTCGTGACGTACGCTCTTGACATTTCGATAAGATTAGCCTCTTGCCCCTTCACAGGTTCTCTTCTTTCTCCTTGGTCGCCATGGAAGCCACACTCCTTACCTTTCCAACCTCCAAAGCCCCATCTTCTCAAATCCTGACCCGGCCAGCCAACCCATTTCTATCGTCCAAACCCAGACTGTCCTACAAATCTCGCCGTCATTTGCCTTCAATCAATGCCGCAATTTCTCGCACCAAGAAAGAAGAAACCGTGGAAACAGTGAAAAAGCAGCTCGAGAACTGCTATCTCCTCGCGGCAATCAATTACAAAGGGTTCACAGTGAAGCAATTCCAAGAGCTTCGCAGAAGCCTTCCCGAGACTTCGACATTGGTTGTGGCGAAGAACACTTTGGTTTACAAGGCCGTTGAGGGTACCGAGTGGGAATCGTTGAAGCCGTGTATGAAGGGTATGAATGTTTGGCTTTTTGTTCACACTGAGGAAGTTCCTGCCGCGATTAAACCCTACAGGGATTTCCAGAAGGAGAAGAAGCTTGAAGATAATGATTTCACTGGAGCTGTGTTCGAAGGGAAGTTTTATGCTCCCGATGAGTTAAAAAAATTGGAATCTTTGCCCTCGCGTGCTGAGATTTATGCCAAATTGTTGGGTTCTTTGCAAAGTCCCGCGTCGGCTTTGGTGGGCACATTGCAAGCGCCGGCTAGAGAAATTGTAATGGTTTTGAAAGCTTACGTGAAGAAGCTGGAAGAAGAAGGTGGTGCGCAATAATGGAAATTCGTGTAATTGTAAGTGTAATTTCGATACCCTATTGTTCATTTGTGTTTCCAAGTTATATTATGTAGATTGATGTGTTTTGCTTATCTCGGAAATTGTAGAATTGAGGGATACAAGAAGAGAGGGAGAGAAACCAGGGAATGAGGAATGTATAATTGTTGAAAGTTCAGTTTTCGATGAGGGACTCTGTAAAACTTATTGCCAGTCAGTTTTCATTTTAATCATGCGATTCAACAAGTTGGTAATTTTCTTTATAATAAACTTTGTTTTCCTATTAACAAAAGTTCATTCTGTAATTGACTGGAAATGATTGTATCGACTCGATAACTGAGTGTTGTTTCATAATTACACTTGTTTCCACCTAAGTGACAGGACAATTGATTTGTTAAGGTTTTGAGAGATTAATACTGAGTGATTATCGTTTTCTGTCACATGGCTAAATATGAATTTTGGGCTGTGCATTGTAGGGTGACAAAGAATGAAAGTTATCTCAACGTCTCTCTATTTGTCAGAACCGGATTCTAATACGAAAATTTCATAATTGACTGAAGTGAGAGTTTAATCATCACATTTATTAGTCTTTACTATGTTCATCTGCTGTTAAGTCTTGTCTTGAGATAGTTTTACTAAAGTAAATAATGATCAGAGTTTAAGTTTATGAGACATTTCGCATGATATGTTTCCTGGGCCATTCTATAAGTATAAGTCGTCTCATTGCTCTGATTCTATCAACATTAATGGTCAAGACAAAAAAAGGGGAAAAGAATCTGCATAAGTTGAGTGTCACAGTTATTTTTCTGATTAATGAAATGGCCTGTTCTTAACAAAACAAATCAGGTAAGTTTGCCATCATACTCTAAAACGTGGTGGGTGCTTCTTATGGTGAACTTTTCTGTTTTAGTAGATAATTCTCTCCTTCACCCCATCTCTGTTTTTTTTTTTGGGATTAAAATGAATTATAAGGGCAGGGCCTGATGGTTGGGAGCAAGATTGAACCTACAACCTCCCATATGTTACTAAACTATAAAGTCATTGCTGTTTACACCCCCACTCTGATATGAGATGTTACTTAAAGGGGAAAAAAGGGTGGTTTTTCATCATCAGATTTTCAAAGAAAAATGAACTAATTGGTGATCTTTTTTCTGCTTATTGCTTCACTAAAATTATTTATATCAGAGGACTTTATCCTAAACATCTGAGGAACTACATAGCTACATTTTATGACAAAGATGAATTGCCTTTTAGCTTGTCCTTTGCCCCTAGATTTTGCTCATTGAGGAAACTTTTTGAAAGCCTTTCCCCTTGGAAAAAATTCTCCATGTTAAGTGCCATCACCTCGGAACTGTTTCCTGAAGAAGCATGTTAGAAAAGCCTGATAGAAATTGGGAACTTTGAGATGTGGAACTGCAGAATGTGGGACTATATATAATATTTTTTTTGGCCAAAGATACTTTATCTAATATATAGTATAATATAAAATACTACTTACAAACGAGATTTTTTAATTGGGATCAGAGGTACTACATAACAAGTAAATAATGTTACTCATTTTGCAACTTGTATAACCCACTTTTGGCCCCAAAAAAAAAAAAAAAACACTTGTATAACCCACACTAGATAAGATTAGAGGGGATGGGGAGAAACAGCTTCAAATAATCAACTTAAAAAAAAAAAGGATCATCAAGAAATTGCATGTAAATTTATATTTTTGCTTTAAATACCGTCTTTGAGCATTCAAAAAAAAATGGTGGAATCTTCAGCATGAAGCAAATGGGTGATGGGGAAAATGCTTCTCAACAGATTCTTTTTGAGTGATGCTTCTCAACAGATTCTAATTACGCGTAGATCACCCCTGCTTTAACTTTATACACAGTTTTAATTGAGAATATCATTGCTTGGGGGAATTGGATGAGAGGTTTTGCCATTGCAAATTATATGGAATTGAATAATTAGCTTGATCTATTTAGATGGAAAATTCATCCTAAAGAACACAGCTTCGAATCACTATTCAGAGCAATGTAGTTCTTGTCCAATTGTATAAACTATTTTTAAAACCTTTCGCATCCGTCTCCGTGGGCTTGTTTTTTTTTTTTTTTTTTCTCAGAAGAATATTGTAAATTTGTTTTTTTAAAATAGGTTAAAGCTCAGTTATATACATTTTGTTCTTTAACTTTATACATGATTTTAATTTGGTTCTTTAATTTTAAAATATATATTTTTAGTCTCTTAATCCTAAAATTATTAAAAAAAATGATGACATTAAGATGTTAAATATTAATAAAATATTATCAAATAACATATAAAGTTTAATTTTTAAACAACTATGATTATTATAAAAAAAAAAGTTATTTAAGCCTTAAAGGTTACTCCTTCCGTTCCTTATTGTAAGAGACATTTGATGCTTATGGCATGTTTCTATATATAAGAGACATTTAAAAGTTGTCTCTAATTTTTTGTGTTGATTTTCTATTTTACCCATATTTATTATTTCCAACTCACATGCTCTTTCTCTCCCACTTCTCTTTCTTTTAATAATTTAATTGTTCTCTCTCCTTATTAATAAGGGCATTTTTAAAAAAAATTATACTTTTTACACATTAATTATTTTTAACTAATTTTAACTATTTTTTTTATCAACGTACTTCTGTTATTTATCTCTTATAATAAGGAACGGAGGGAGTAAAAGATTAAAAACATACTTTTTAAATTAAGGAACCAAATTAAAATCTTGTATAAAACTAAAAATCATATTTATACTTTAATCTTTAAAATAAGTTTTAGGAATAAAAAACCAAAAAAATGTTTGGATAATTATATTAAAAATTCCCATTTGAAACAAAAAATCATATTTGGTGAGTAATGGTCGTCACCGATGGTGAACATGACAGGTGATAAGTGGGAAGAGAAGGAAGTTTCTCTAATTTTCCAAAACATAAAATAAAAATTACAAAATCAAAAACAAAAAACATGTAAAAATTGTTTTTTTAAAGTTTTTAAGAATATATTTTTTTTAAAACAACCAACCAAAAAAAATTACTAAACAAGTTTTCTTATTTTTAAAAACAGGAAAAAAATTTTAAAAATAAGAAACTAAACAAGCCCTTTATTTCTATATTTTCTTCTAGGAAAAACGACAAAAAAATAGAAATAGGTGCATTTTTTGTTTTAAAAGTTCTATATAAATTTTTATTTTATTCCTTTAATTTTGTAAAGTGTCTTTATATCTCTCTATTTCTCAATGCTATTAATTTTATCAATAAAAAATATTGATATTAAAATTTTAATTATTAATACATGATTCTTTAATACTAAATATTAGGTATTTTTTAAATAATAATAATTAGTACAAAAAATCTAAATTTTAATGTTAGGAATAAACAACTAAATGTTAAGAGATCAAATTGAAACTTTATACATATATTTTTATGGATAATGAAAATATCATTTATTGTTTTATAAATATTTACATCATACGTAAATACATTAAGCATATGATCTTTTATAAGTATGCAAATGCATTTGTTATAAAAGGGGAAAAATTATAAATTGTTTATTTTACTTTTTCTTTTTTGCTAAAAAAGAGTCAATTTTATTAATAAAAAAGCAAGAAGTACAAATAACAATAGCCAAGAAGGCCAACTAGACAAAAAAAAAGACACAAACCTAAAATACAACCTGAGGACGGTAGTCAAATACAAACACCAATTAAAAAAAAAAAAACACAAGAAGCTAAAGACCAGCAAACACTGGCCAATCCTAGTTCTATCCCAAGAGAATCCACAAACTACCTCAAAATCATGCCTCAAAACTGAACACACAGAGGGTGGTGGTTCAAAAAACCATCCTCCCAGTACCGTTCCTCCCCTTACATCAGCTGCAAGGCAATCTGCAGCTCTATTAACATCCCGAGCCACCCACGAGAGAAAGAGACCAATTCTGTTTAGACTTCAACAAATCTAAACAATTTTGCAGAATGTCATTGCTTCCCCATTCACAACCTTCCAAAATACCTTTCTTCATTCTGCAGAACAGCTCTTGGCAATTTGTCTCCACATCCACACCCCTCCAATTCTCCAACTCTTTACACTCCAAAACTGCGAACAACGCCAAAGATTCGCTCATGAAAGCAAAACCAGCATCTACCTTCATCCCCATACCTCCAACAAACCTCCCATACTCAACTCTTCCCACCAAACCCATAGCCGCCACCTTGCTTTTGCTGCAGAATGAGCCATCAATATTGATCTTTATAGCACCAGCATTTGGACAAACCCACTGTAAATTCCTTTTAGCAGAAACATCATGCCCATCCCCCTTCTTCTTTTTATCTAAAGAATCCTAAAAGTCCCTAACCATTCTCAAAGCAGCAGCCACACAATGAAAAGCATTAAGCTCTTCATGCTCAAAGATAAATTTACAGCAAGCTTTCCAAATTTCACCACACAGACAGACAAATAAAGCCACTTCAAATTCACTCAGGCCTCCTACCTCTTTCCACCATTCTTCTAGCCATTTGTCTAATATGAAGTCACCATTCCCCACAAACCTCAGTGAGAGGGCAGCCAAACCAAACCTATGCAGTCTAAGAACAGAAGAAAAGCATATGTTCAATGGTTTCCTCCTGTATTCCATAAATATCACACATAGGAGATGCTGCACATTTTCTTCTAAACAAAGCCTCCCTAGTAGCTAGAACTCCAGAAATTGCCCTCCACTGAAAATGATTGACCTTTGGAGGCATTTTAACATTCCAAATTCCCTACCAAGTTCGTTTAGGAGTTCTATAGGAGCTACCACGATCCTTGTATTTAAGACCAACCTCTCTCTCCTTTATCACCTTATAGCCTAACTGCACTTCATAACAGCCATCCTTACTTCGCGACCACATCATCATATCTTCCAAATTAGACCCTGGAAGTTTGATTCATCTAATTCTTTCAATATCTTCCTCATCAGAAATATTCTCATAATTCTCCAATCTCCATCTACCATCTTTGATAAGGTCACTAACCATTAAATTCTTCATTTCATCAGTCAATACCCTTGATCTTAAAGAGTATACAGGTCTATCTGTCAACCAATTATCATAGAACACCCTTACTTTGTCACCATTACCTATTTTCCGGCACAAATCTTCTTTCAACACTTCTCTACCTTCTAAAATACTAGTCCAAGCCCATGATGCTTTACTTTCCTTCCTAGCCTTCAGAAAGTCAGACTTGGCAAAAATAAACACCCTTCAAAATCCTTCACCATAAATCATCAGGATTTTGAATCAGCCTCCAAGCTGTCTTAGCAAGCAAAGCCTTGTTAAAAGCCTCTAAATCTCTGAAGCCATACCCTCTTTGCTTTTTGCCTTACTTAAAGCTTGACATGACTTCCAGTGTATTCTTCCTTCCTCTCTTCTTTGACCCCACTAGAAATTAGAAACCATACTGTCTAAATTAGCACAAACTTTCCTTGGAAACTTGAAACAAGACATAGGGAAGATGGGTATGGCATTAGCCACAGCTTTAATCAACATTTCTTTTCCAGCAAAGGTCAAAAGTTTTTGTTTCCATCCCTGCAATTTTAGACTCAATTTCCCTTTGACAAAATTTAGAGCCTCCATCTTAGACTTTCCCATAGCAAAGGTAACCCTAAGTATTTTCCCAGGCTCTCATTTGCTTTAATTCCCAAAATATCATAAATGTCATTCTTCCGTACATCATTAGTATTTTTTGAGGAAAAAAATACAAGTTTCTCATAATTCATAGCCTGACCCGAAGCCATACAATACACATCAACAATTCTCTTTAAAACACGATAATTGTTGTTATTTGCATTAATAAAGAACAACGCTTCATCAGCAAAAAAACAATGAGAAAGGATAGGACACTTGCTAGTTTGATACCCTTCAACTTCTTATTTGTCACATGCCACTGAATCAGTAAGGACAAGACATCAGCAGCTATGATAAAAAGATAAGGAGTAAGGGGATCTCCCTATCTTATGCGTCTTTCCATCTTCAAACCAACAATCTTCTTACCATCAACCATTAAATTCAGACTTGCTGAGGTTACACAATCCATTATCCAAGCAATCCATCTTTCACCAAAACCCATCCTTCTCATTACTTCTTCAATAAAATTCCACTCTAGCCTATCTTAGGCCTTATCCAAGCAATCCATCTTTCTGCTACAAATGCACGCTGATTCTCAGTAATTACTCTTTTCAACAACATCTTCAACCTATTTGCCAAAATTTTTGAAATAATCTTGTAGGCAAAGTTACATAAACCTATTGGTCTGAATTGTCCCACTTTTTTAGCTTGCTCAACCTTGGGAATCAGAACCAAATTTGCACAGTTTAAAGGCTTGAAATCAGCATTATTCTACAAAAAGTCCATTACCATCTCCAAAACTTCCCCCCTTACCTCCCCCCAAGCTACATGATAAAACATACCTGAATACCCATTCGGCCTAGGAGCCTTAGCCCCATTCAATTCAAACACAGCTTGCTTCACTTCCTCCATGATAATGGTTCTTTCTAGCAACAAATTATCATCTACTGCGATAACCTTCTTTACAAAGCTCAGGGCCTCCAACATATCTCTATTTCCAGTTGAAGCAAACAATTCATTATAAAAATTGCAGAAGGCCTCATTAATTTCCTCCTCGTCTTCTAACCAAATATCATTCTCCCCTTTCAATCTCACCACCTTATTTCTAGTTCTTCTTTGAATGGTACTTGAGTGAAAAAAACTTTGTATTTTGATCCCTATACCTAACCCAATTCACTCTAGAGCGTTGCCACCAATACTTCTCTTCCCTTTCCCAAGCTTCTTCAATTTCTTTTAAAAGTTTATCAGCTGCCACTCTTTTTTCAACTATTGCAGGGCCTTCATTGCACTTTTCTAATTGTGTAGTAAGCCTTTCTACTAATCTTCTACATTTGGAAAATTTTTCCTTGCCCAATCACATAAACTTTTTCTATAGTTATTAAGCCTCACTATTAGTTCTTCAACTCTTATACCTTTCTCAAAATCATCCAGGTACCAACCCTTCCTTACAATCTGAAGAAACTCTTCATGCTCAATCCAAATTGCCTCAAAACAGAAATCCCTCAAAAGTTTTCCGTACTTAAAGTTACAATCAATCAGCACCAAGTGATGATCAGATCCTGTAGGCGTATGTGACTCACCAGAACATTATGAAAATTATCTTTGAAATCAACATTAGCTACCATTCTATCTAGCCTCTCTTTCACATACTCTTCCTCCAATCTCCTGTTACTCCAAGTGAACTTTGGACCTTGAAAGCCAAGATCCATAAGTTGGCAATCACTTAAAGCATTTTGGAAATTAAGTACCCTTCTAATATCAACAGGCAGCTTACCAATCTTCTCATCACTGGCTAGAACATCATTGAAGTCACCACAACATAACCAAGCATCATCAATACCAGCTGCAATATGTCTAAGCTTTTTCCACACACTCATCTTTCTTTTTTCTCTAGGCGCCCCATAGATAAAAGTAACATATTTGGGCACCTTGTCACTAGCAGAAAATATAGTAGTATGGATTATATTCTCTGAATGAAACCAAATATTCACTGTCACCTCTTTAGTCCACCAAAGAGCTAAACCCCTACCACTACCACTGGGAGGAACATAGAATTCTTCCTCTATACTACATCCACTTCACAATGTTTTCAATCTTCTATCACTCGTTCTTGTTTCCATCAGGTAAATAACCGAGGGCTTGTTCTTAAAACTTTCCTCCCTCAACTTGCTCACTGTCAAGACTCTACCCAAACCTTGACAGTTCCAAAATAATAGCTTCATTACTCCTTGGCGGCTGTTTGAGGCCAGCCACCAAGACCTTTAGCATTATCAAAAATAGAGCAAATCCTTTCTGCAACATAATTCATCAAATCATATTCAAAATTCTTCTTACTACACTCCCCTTTCTCCTTTATCTCAACACACCTTCTACTTCCTCGTCTCCTTAGGTCCTTCAAAATGCTACCAGAGGGCTTTCTACCAGGTCACCTTCTCACTACATTTCCTACAGGTTCAGCCTTTACAAGAGAATCATCAACAGATAGCTTCCTTCTTTTATCAGTTCTCTCAAGCTCCACTACCTCCAATCCTCTTTTCAAGCCAATTCTACCCAAATTTTTTGCCACCTCTTCAATTAGAGAAATATTTCCATAAACTACTAAAGCTCTCGACAAATCCTCTTTAGCTTCAGGTATATTGATCACTTTATTTGTGACATCAGAAAGAATAACAAGTTCATTAATCTCCTTCCCCTTTCTGCTCCCCTTGTTTCCTCCTGCTTCCTTATTATTTTCAGTGCTGTGTTCAGAAGAAACATTCTTACTCCGGTCTTTGATCACTATCCTCTTCTTCACCACATCTTCCTTACTGTTTGTAATAGCACGATCTTGTGCATTCTTCTCGCTCTGCACTTTTACTTCTTCCTTCTTGCTCACCTCATTACCCAGCATTTGCGTCACTCTACTTTTTTCCTTCTTTAACTTCCAATAACCCTCATCATACTCTTCCCAACGTTCACTACAGCAAATCACCTCATTCTCAATAAAACAAGCAGTCTGTACACTTAGCCAACTCCCATAGCTCACATCCTCCTCCTCATTTTTATTTTTGCGCTTCTCACAAATTCGCTGGTCATGTTCCAATCTTCCACAGCAAAAGCAAAAATTCTTTAGTCTTTCATATTTAGCCTTTATCCAAATCGGCTCTTTTCCATCAGGTCTAGGCGTCCACATGCCTATAATCAAAAGTTTCCTCAAATCCGCTAAAACTCTGACTCTCAAGAAGCTGCGAATCAAGAGTTCATCTCTTCGCGGATTCTCAACCATAACAACCTTACCTATCATAGATCCAAGAGTAATTGCATTATCTAGATCCATCACCCCCAGAAGAAGGTTGTGAAACTGAATCCAAAAAGGATAGACGCTAAAATCCACCTCCCTACACACCATATACTCCTTCCACGGCTGAATATTCAGCAATACACCTTGCAACGACCACGGTCTTTCCCTCAAATTCTACTATAATCCTCTTTTCTTTGAAATTCAAAAACGAAAACATTCTGATCCACATCAATTATCTTTAGATCATCTATCTTATCCAGATTCCATCCCTTACAAATCATCTGGATCGAGGTAATCTTATTTAAATTCTTCTAGGTTGCCAGTCTTCCGATCAGAGCTCCACCATGCTTCTTTCTCTTATCACTTTTTCTCCATACAAGATTAGCCTCTAATCATCGACGATTACTACCGCCACCTCCTTCCTCTACACTTGCCATTTCCTCCGAATCACCAAAATCAATGCACACACTCACAAATCCCAGATTCCGTAATCAACAGAAGCTTAGATCACTCTTTCCATCCTGCAGCAATGGGCAACAGAGCACCATCACTCACTCTCCAAGAAGCAACAAATAACTGCCGTAACAAACTCTCACAGAAGAGAGTAAGCATTGAAAACTCCTTAACTAAATTGTATATTTTACATTGATATTAACTAAATTGAACTAAATTTATAGAATTCAAAATTATTTGACTTGAAGAAAATATAAAATAGAATTTCAAATAAAAGTAAAAAAAATATGTAATAATACCAGTTATAATAAATTTAGGGTGTTATTTGTTACAAATTTAGAACAACACTTGCAGCACTTTAACAATATTATATTTTTATAAATTTAATGAAAGATTTCAATTCTTAATCTTTATTTGCACCCTCAATGTAACCTTTTATCCTTTGTAAATAGGAAAGGTCTTGAAGTTCCCGGCACTTCATTGTCTAACACATCAAGAGGAATGATACCAATAAAATTGGTAATAATTTATTATCATATGAACGCTTTTACATATAAGGAAAATTATATATAGGTCCCAAATAAAAAATTGAATGGAAATTTGTCCTTTCAAGTTGGATATTGCTCTACCTCAGCTTGAAACATAACTTCAGAGAGTAAGAGGGACATTGAACGTTTGATCGAAAATCGCACAACGAAGGAGAAGGATGCAGGACGTTAGTGTTGATATAATGGCAATTTAACATGGTTAATTTAATATTATTGTTGAGTTATTTTTTTCAGAATTAATATTTCTAAGATCATCACATCATATTAAATATTTTTAAATGTCTTCAACGAATCTGAACTGAACTTCAAGGATAACTCTCTCTTTTAACGTGGGAATTACTTTCTCTTTTTTCTTTTGCAATGCTTTTATTGCTCTCGAGTTAGCATAATACTACCTTTGGTCCTAATTATAAGAGCTAGTTGACTAATTTGAAGAGATTAAGGAAGTAAGTTGAGTTAGTTATTTGTCCTAAATAGGTGTTATCTTTCTTAAAATATCCTTACTAATCAAATGTATTGACTAGAACTATTATTGTTAGAAGGGCTACTTTGAAAAAAAAAAGTATAAATATGAGAGACAAAGTGGATTAGGGTCTTATATTTAGGACCAAAATAAAAGTCAAACAGAGTCTTATATTAAGGACCGGAGGTAGTACTATCAATTCTATACTCATTATTTCTCCATTATGATTTAAGTCATTTTCCCTTCCAGCGTACAAAAGACTTATTATCATTACTACTGTTAACAAGCTCCCTGGACTGGATTTCATAACTATTCTTAAGGTGTAACTTATTTCTCTATCTATAGGTATAGAAACAGGCCAGGCAACTTGTTAGTGGTCTATGGCCTGGCTTGTATTTGGCCTGCTTTATTTTTTAAAAGAAACAGACCTAAGCCTATTTAACTTAACAGGCTAGGCTTAAGCTTTCTAAAAAACCTGTTAAGCCTGTTAGGCTAGCCTGAGCCTGTTATAAATTTATAATTATAATATATGAAAAAATTAGTTAATGATATTATTATAAATACGCTCCTTTAATTTATTTTTTTAATTTTAATATATAGTTGATGGCTTAATATTTTATTAGTTTTTAAAGTTTAGTTGATAAGTGAAGATAAAAATATAATTTAAAATAATAATATCAATAAATAATGTGATCTTTAAATTTTAAAAATATAAATAAAATAGGAAGGGAAAATTTTATTCCAAGAATGATAAATTAATTAACTTATGTATTATATTAGTTAAGTTATGATACCCTCTTTATTCATTGTAAAATTAATAATTTTTTCCCTTTATTTATTTGTCTTGATTTTAATTTTTATTTTGTACTTAATCATCTTGTTCCAAATTTTAACATACCATTATAACTAATTTTTAATAAAATCCTTGTAAACTGTAATTAAGATTTAAAATAGTACTTATGACACTAAAATTTAAATAAAGGACAAGGCTAAAAAATTAATTACTATGTATGCTTTTTTTTAAAATATCACTAAATAATTTAAATTTTTTAAAAATACAGGCTTTTTAACAGGTTTCAGGCCAAGCCAGCCTTTTATACAGGTCAGACTTAGGTTGAAGAATAAGCTTGTAACAGGTCACAGGTCAAGCTCAGGCTAATGAGTTACAAAACAGGCTTGACTTTTTAAAAGTAAAGCCTAGCCTGTTTCCACCTTTACCTATCTAATACAATCGAAGATTTTTTTTTTTAATACATACGGTCATAAACAGCACCTAAATCAAAAAGTCTAAAGATCACAAAAAATCAAATTAAAACATACAAACACTTGATAATACAAAATGCTGAAGAATAAAAATAATAAAAATATTGGAATATCAGTTCGACATTTTTACCTCAGTCTAAAATTTATAGAAATATTTTGCACGCTTAATAATTTTGCACCATATTTTTTCAAATAACAAAACATGACTCCCATAATTTATTTTACCCATATTGTTCATGGCCATGGGCGATCCTCACCTTTCCAATTCAGTAATATGCATTGTTATTTGTTATCTAACACTTGATTTTTTATTTTTTATTTTTTGACCAGATTTTTTTTTTTAAATCATAGTTTGCGCATCCATTATATCATTTACAGAGGACTCGTAGTAAGAAAACATTAAAAAAGGGGTTTGACGTCATTTTGAACAAGATATAGAAAAAGAACAAAAGATCATTTCTCTTAAGATGACATAAATCTCATCTCCCTGTCTTTCTTCCTGGTCTAGTTGTAATTCCCTCGAGGAGAGCTGCTTTGTGGGGATGTCTAGGGAATCAAAAACCCTGTGAACCCGTCCGGTGCCAAATTAAAAAGGAATTCAAATCAAAGATTGGAATCAGATTTTCCTTTATGCACAAATATTCTACAAAGAAAATGTCAATGCTGTGGAGATCAAAATAACCCACGAACCAAAGCCTACCTAAATGTTGATCAAGGATCATACACCAGTAATGTACAAGCTAGCTGCGAAAACAATGTCACGCTTAATTGCATTAGAGGCAACTTCCATTTTCTTGCAGAGAGCAGAATTACCCATAATTGCTGCAGCATTCTTAAACTCCCGACATGTCTCGTCTAGTCTCACAATGGTCCTCACTATCAAGCCTTCAGGAACATCCGTGAGCTCACAAATGTCTGCAAATGGAGTGCCCTGCAAATGAAGAAACATACGTTTAGCTCATCAGTTTTACGCCAGCAAATCAATAATGGAACTCATTAGGTTTTTTTTCCCAAAAAAAAAAAAAAAAATCTTTTGGCTTTTATTTTTAACCTTTGCCCATTCATAAACCACTTCAACTAGACCAAACTTGAGATTTTCTTGGGCATATTCTTCAGGATCTATTGGTAGTCCTTTCTGCACTTGAAGTTGTCCAAGTCTTACCGCCGTATTGTTCAATCTGAAATGAAATCATCCCAAGCTAAGTATGGCTTCTCTATATGGAATTTAAATTTTCAAGACATCTGAAAGCGACCGTATAAGACAAAGTAGTTACTGTTATGAAAATCAGCAAGCCTTTAATTAGTAGCACATACCTGTAGGTTAAATTAGATCGTTTCTGACATCATTTTAAAGCCTGGTTAGAGAGGCTTGTATTTAAATCCCTTTCTTGTGACCCCAGTCATATAAATAAAATTTCAGCTAAATCCTACTTTACAGCCAAAATAATATCAATTACTATTGGAAATAAAAATTTAAAAAAAGAGATATAATAGCATGCAGTCAATTCCACAAGTAGTAGTCGGCATATCATCAAACACAGGAAGGAAAATTTATGTTGATAAGTGGCAGAAATAATCCTGATATTACAATTATTTTCAGCATATGCAAATTTCTAAGTAACATGACGTGTAGTAATCAGAAAGACTTTGCTGGTCAAAAAAAAAAAATCAGAAAGACTTTACTTAAGAAAATAGACAAAGCTGAAAAACTTACTTATGTTTTGCCTCAGACAGCTTGGTTGTCAGTGAAGGTTCAGAAGTGTTCTTCTGCTGGAACACAAAAGCAGACATTATTGCCACAGCTTCTTCTGGTTCCAGTTGATCCAGTTGATTCTCAAACAGGCACTCAGTGCAAATCAATTCCTCACCAGAGTTCATCTCACAGGCAACACGGCCTTTCATTTGCACAACAAAATCATCATCTATGCAACCAATTTCCTTCAGAACATCAATCTGCATAAATAAATAAGTATACCAAAAATAAATAAATAAACAATGATTAAAATTGTATGAGATTGAATTCTAAGATAAATACAACAGAAAATATCAATATTAGTTACTGAGAAATGAGATATCACATAAATGGAAACGTACCCGGCCCTGAAATTCTGGCATCTGTTGAAGTGCCTCGTCTGAAATTTTAAATTGAAGATCAATGACTTCTTGTTTGTGCTTTTGTATTTCTTTCGCTAGCTTAATGTGCTCTTCCAATTTTATGCACCCATGACACTGATTCAGGGTCATCTTCTCCAATAATTTAGTCCATTTGTGGTATGTCTCCACAAGTTTAACATTCTTCAACTTTAGATCTACATTAAAAATGTGTTAGATTACCAGTTCCCGGGAATAAAATATTTAAGCCACGGATTATAGTCTAGTAGTGAGAGACTTGTATAGCTTGCAGGAGGTCTTAGGTTTCAAGCAAAATTTAATTAAGTACTAAAACAGGACAAACATTATCATCCATTATCCAATACCAAGCAACAGCTCAAGAAACTTATATAGAAACACATACAACACATATCATGGCCTATTCTCCAATGAGTATTAGGAAAGATTGACATTGTGTTTTGTTAGCGACCTTTCTCGTGTTTTGAATATTTGAAAACCTACTTATAAGACAAAAGGATGAGGTTCAGAAATTCATGATTAACAGGTAGGTCATGAAACATCAACAACAAGAACACGCCTAAGTGGAGATAGCCATACAGATCACATGGCATGACCTCTATTCGCAACCAACTAGGTTATGACATATCAAACATGAAAACGGTACACATGATTTTGAGGGGCAGACTAGAAAAACTACAATGTCAAGAAGATAGTTTTTGATCATAAGTGCATATCTATTTAATAAAACATAATTTTGCGTATATATTTTTTTTAAAAAAAAAAAACTATCACGTAATTTAAATAAGTTAGGGCAGCTTTTATTACTAAAATATAATTAGGAATTAAATTTTAACAATGCAAAGTTTCCAAACTTTTTGACCAAAATTTATCTGGGTCTGAATAAGATTGGAACTAACTACAGATGGAAATAACTAGGAAGTCCAACAAATCAATAACAAATTAACAACTAAGAACATGTTTCTAATATAAGTTTGATGACCACAAAGATTAGAACATCACTGGGATCAAATGCTCAAAATAAATGCAAAAGGCTAATAAAAGCAAAACAGTGATAAAAATAATCATAGGCCAAACATGATTGACTTGTTATTTATATAAAAGTGGTCAAGTTATTAATATAAAATTAAAAGATTCATTTTTCCATGAATGGGTAATACCTTTCACAGGATCTAAGGGTGGAGGGTACTTGTTTCCATCTGATTTTAAATCCAGGAGCATCTGAACTGTCTTGGAGTAAACAGCATTGCTAACATCTTCAAGAAGTCCAACTTGGCTAATTTTCATTTTGGTATTGCAAATGCATTGAAACTCCTTACTATCAACTTCTCGAACCTCATAACTAATTCCACTAACAAAACCACGATGTGGCAAAGTGATGTTGACAGCCCCTGTTCCCCTACGAGCTGAAACAGAGGTAAGATATTCATCTCCAAAGCCACGTTTTGATTTAGGCAACACAAAATAACCCTGGTTGAAGTCACTGGGTTTATCTTGCATGTTACCCCTACTTGGGGCATTTTCCACAGGGGATGGCAAATCAGGTCTGAGCACCAAAACAATATATTGCTTGTAATTTGCAGAAGGAGCTTTCACAATCATACCAAGCAGGTGATCGTTTGCCTGCATAAATAATGTTAAACATTGAGCTACCCATTACCCAGTCAAATGACTGAATACCCAGGCTAGATCAAAAAAAATATAAAACAATAAATGTGTACGTTACAACTCAAAAAGTATTCCACATTGTCCTAAAAATTTCAGTTAGAAAGCTTGACCAGGTTCTAAAAGATATATAGTAAAAAGAAAATGGCCTCCATTGCTCCAGTTTAGCTATAGCATTCTTTTTCTACTGCTTTTTCCTGTGAATAAAATGTTTTCCAAACACCTTTCTTCTGGAACGGGGACATTCAGCTTATACTCAGAACATTCAAATTGGCATATTCCCAACAATAATAATAAAATAATGGAAATAGCACCCATACACCCCCTTCAGTTCTGGTGACATCCCACGTGCCAATGCATTGTGACACTTATGCCCCCAACAAAGACACTAGCAAGCTCATAAAGAGTCAACTGGTCCTCCTAATGACCTCATTTCTGTTTTTGGCACGGGCATGGACCACAAGGTTTTTGGTGTTTCAGCATGTCCAAGCCTTTGTGTATTTCTTGATTTAGAGTCCTTCTATGTTTTTCCCTTGATTTGTTTTAGTTTTAGATTCTGAATAGTATTCAACCTTGGTTGGTTAACCAAAAAGGAGAGGTGGAAGATTTCAGCACTAGATCGCATGCTTGTTGCGTGTCTATAGCAAGCAATTCAATTAGGCAAGACTTGGGAAAAATGTCAGAGAGGCCTTAATGGCAAGCAAGTTGAGGAATTCTAGATTTGTGTCGATGTTAGATCATGTGGATGAGAAAAGAAGCTGGGAGAACATGATTGGACTGCTCATGAGAAGGTCAGAGAATTCTGGGAGCTCTTCGTCTACTGAGGATTTTCCTGAATGTTTGTGATGATATTAGGGCAACCTTGTGAGCCATGATGTTTTTGTTGGGTGATTATGTATTGAGGAGTTTAGTCTAAGTTTTTAGGATTCCAAACCTGAATAGGCTTGTCTTTGTTATAATTGAGTTTTGTTTGAGGGAGAGCCACATAATAGTGATTCTGATGGTTATGTCAAGTATGCAAAAGATTAGTGGTCCTTGGACTTGGGCTAGTACTATAAGTACTATCCCTTGTCACAAATTACATATATAAAATAGGCACACAATGCGCCTGGGTAAGTAATTCAGTCCCTCCAGAAGGAAAAAAAAAATGTAACTGCCCATCCCATCTTACATAACATTGCAGAGTTTTCTTCTAGAAAGTCGCTCAAACAAAACTTTATGCATCTATTATGCAATTACTTGACCAAGATAAAACAATACCAACGTGATGCACATAATTAATCGTTGCAACTCACTGATTCTGATTTTAAAACTATTACTCTTCCGGGAGCAAGAAATTGTTGGGCACTAGGGGACTGCAAAATTGCATCTGACATTTCGCTACTGTACTTCTCAGCTTCAGAGTATGCCTCATAGTATTCCTCGATAGTTGGCGTGCCCTTTATGCATCTAGATTTTTTTTAAGGAAAAACATACAGCATTGCAAGAAAGAAAATTAAGTTAATAGAATTTATTGAAGAGAAGAGAGAACACAAAAAAAAATGGAGAAGACGTCATGCCCAAATAAATAAAAAATTAGATAAACAACCAAGAAGTTTAACTCAAGATAGTTACAAATTCATAATAATAAAATGAGAGGCAATGCATACAACTTTCTTATCTTGGTCTTTTGTTTTCCTCGTTTATAGGGCATAAAAAGTTAAAGCAAGCAATGGAGTTAAAATTGAAAATAAGAATTTTATCCTGTGGTAGCCAAAATGAGGGGCTAAAAAAGCATAGCAACTACCAAAAAAGAAAAAAAAGAGCATCCACTCTGCATATAAATTTAAAAATGTCAACAAAAAAAAAAACAAATTAAAAATTTATCAAAAAAAGCTACTCATGTGCAGATGCCTACATGGACACCAACATGACAACTCTACCTGGTTGAACTAGGGAGACAAAGTACAAGTATTTTGAGCCTCAACAGTTAGATATATCATTCAACAAAAAGGCAATTTTTTGCAAGCGTTCCAACATATATTAATATCGTTTATTTTCTTTTCCATTTTTCATAGGAATTGAAATGTCATTGGAATGAAGGAAATATTCCAAGCTGGAGGAGAATAGGCAAACTTAAGATATGAGATAAGATGAGAACCAAAAAGTCATGAAAATACAAAGCCGCCCTATCTCTTTGCATGTACTACAAAGACACTCGTAAAAAAATTGATACAAAGAGAACCATTCAGAAGCTAGAATCACAATCTTATCCTGCAATAATCCAAAACCATGAAATTCGTAAAAACATGAGTGAAATTTGAACTCCATTCTCTTCTTAACGAGTAAATTCTAATCTATATGATGTTGCCTCTATAATCTATGTGATAACAAATGAAATGGATCACCTGCACCAGCACGACTTAAAAACTATGAGATCACTTGCGAACATACAGAAAGTATTACACTGTGAGGCGGCTTGGTTGAAGATTTGGAATGGTTTCTTCATGTTAGCTCCGATTATCCAGTTAATCTGCAGCTTTGTTTTGCTACCAAGTTTACATGTTTTTGGGAGAAGACAAAAGCATAAAGCTCCCTGGCAGTGTGACTTTCTGGTGTCTTAGGCTAGAACGGAATACAGGTTACTACCACCGCTTATTCTTTTTTTTTTTTTCTTGGGGGGGGGGGGGGTGTTAATTCTATGGGCTCTCTCATAGGTTTCAGAAAATGGCCTTTTTGGAGATATATCCCTATCCATTCAGAAGAGTTGAAAAACTCTATAAAGGATATTGGTTCTTTTGTTTGGGAAGGACCTCTTATCCTCTATTTCTTTACTTTCTATATCAATATCCCTTCTCTTCAATTAATTTTTTATTTAGAAAACGCGAACATTATAATAACATCAAGTTTGCAAGATAAAAAACCACAAAAATAAAGGTCATGTATCAAATTGTTCATGAGAAGCATAAACCAAAATTTTGCAATGACATACTCAATATCTTTTGTAGGCTGATTAAGCTTTCGCTTCAAAAGCTCTTGCATTTCAGGTAGTTTTTTCTGAGCATGGAATTCAGCAAAACTTCTTTTAAGCATATCTTCCACCTGCAGCCAGTTTTCACATGAGTTAGAATAATAATTGTTAATTTGCATAAGTGACAAAAATAAATTAAATTATCAATAGCATTTAGCAAGAATAATACTCTATTGAAAACAATCAAAAATTCTTTATGCTGACAAGATTTCAATCTTCAATTTCTATTTGCAATGAAAAAGGAGAATGGACATCACACCCCACACAATTATGTCACAGAGATAAAGTACAGGCAAGGAATCATTTTTTAATTTACAAGATCCCTTTTTTTAATTATCTTCTCTTTCCATCAATTTTCATTGTGTACCAAATGAGGCCTCATGCCCTTATGTCCTTGGGTGTTTCAGCTGCTGCTGTTATTTTTGGTCCGCATGTTTTGTGCAGTCACAAAGGCACTGGAAAAACATTCTGAGCAAAAAAATTGTCTAGTCTCTTTTCTTGGTTTTGTGAGGTCCATTTGCCCTCCATCTTTATTCCATTTTCTTTTCTCTTCAATAAATTATCCTTTTTGTCCAAATTTAGATGCAAATATGAAACATAATGAGAGGATCATTTCAACTCCAAAGGACAATGGGACAAATTTTCCTCCCTCAACCCCCCCCCAACAAATAAAAAGGAAAAAAAAAAAAGAGTATACCACTCATTTCTATGCATTTGAGGCATAGTCTCTCCCTAACATACTCCAAATATTCCTTAAACTTCCACCTCCCCATTGTATACCCAGTCAACAAACCCCCCCCTTCACACTGATGTAATACAGGGAAGAAAGGAGGAGAGAGAAAGAGGAGGAGGGAGAATTAGTGAAGAATCAAGGAAAAAATAGAAAGAAAATTGGGGAAAGATATAGATACAGAAAAAAAAAAAGAATATTATTCAATAGTAAAAAAAATCAATATAAGTGGATAGCCATAGAGTTTATTTACAGAGACCTGTTCTGAATCCTAGTTAAACTATTATAATCTTAAAGAATAAGATAAAGCCTGATCTCAATCTATTTTAAGCCAAGATAAGAATAAAGGTAAATCTTAATTCAAACTAAATCCTAAATGTTAAAATAAAGATCAGTAATAAAACATAACATCAGTTTAATCAAATTCTAGGCTCTCATACTCTAGTAGTTATCTTCCATTCTCCATCACACAGCCAGCCTCAAACACACCTTGTGTTAGTGACTAGCTCGGCCCATTAGCTAAGTGCCAAACAAATTGAAGACACAAAAAGGTTATAATAAAATTAAATAACTATTTTACATCATTATAAGCCATTCCTTTTGCGCTCTCCTTATGTTTATACTTATCTTCCGGCTCTTTCCTCCTTTGTTTATATTTTCTACTTCACTCATGTTCTGACTACCAAAACATTTAATTTTCATATAAAGAACATAAAGTAATGGTTTAGCACACCTTCAATTCTTCAACTCGAAGGAGATGGAGGATCATAATATAAGTAAGCCGAAATTGAGACTCAAGACGGGTTGCACTTCCAACAATAACATGCTTTAAATCCCTATCTCCAGGGATTTCATCACGGCACATTAGAACAACAGTACCAATCTTATCAAGACCTCTTCTTCCAGCACGACCAGCCATTTGAGTATATTCTCCTGGTAGTAACTGCCTAAATTCCTTGCCGTCAAATTTTCTTAAAGTATCAAAGACAACCTGAAAACGAATAAAATACAGTTTACATCCAAGATGAGACAAATTTTGATGATACAAGACTAAGCAGCAAGCCCTTTAGGATTGAAAAGTGGAAGAAGCATAAGCCTGCCTATGGTATAACTACACAAAATTATAAGGACTGAGGGTGACAGATAAAACTCCAGAGCACTTGGTTAGATTATAATATCATGCCAAAGGCCATAGCAAATCTAGTTATTACTGAGGCTCATGAACATATATATATATATATAATATTACATCTCTAACATAGTCAAATAAGCAACTGAAGATGACAAGATGCATTTCAGCAATCACTATGAAAGCGCTACAACAATCTTGCGAAACTTATGGTTTAAAACTTCCACTTTTGGAAACTAAATTACATACGTACAGCCCAAGTTAAAAGGGACGCCGAGTGACACATGCAACTGCCACAGACCTTGTACTTGTCGTGTAAATGTTCACGACAATTAAAACATCCAAAGTGAGTTCATGCCAACTAAAAAACATAAGCCAACAATTTCCTTCAGTAGCAGCAGTTAAAACACTGCAACTGCACCTCTATTCTGTTATGAATAAAAGAATAAAACATGTAATAACCCACATCCAAAAAGTGGCAAAATATATCAGTTGCCTTGTTCATGAATTTTGAAACGACATGACTCTAAATATTTTATGCTTTATATATTGATATTGGTTTTATTGTTTCCAGTTCTGTAATAAATGATTTATATTAACTTTTTTGCATTTGAATATTAAGTTATGAAATGTTTTATTACTTATGTTATATTCTAAGATATTGCATTAAAAATATATTATTTTAATTACGAGCAGGTCAACCATGGTTCAACTACAGTGAAACCAATGCTTAGACCACTTCAATGATTGGTTTAGTGTCAACACACCTTTTGAGGGGTGGGAGAGCAGCCAAATATTGATGATGAAACAATGACAGCACAAATGTCTTTTGTGATACTATGACAGCACAATGACACAGTATTTAATAAAGGGACTCTTGGACCTTAGAAGCAACAGCACAGGTACTTTCTTCTCTGACAATAAGGGGCCCTGGAATAACTTTTTATTTTTTTATTTTTTATTTTTTTACCATTCTAGATGATATAGTTATGCGGTTTAACCAAAAACATTTTGGATTCATAGGTAAAATACTAGAAGGGTTACGCTTCACATATTTTTATATTTTTTTATTTGAAAAAAAAAAAAGGTGGTACGGCTATTGGCTAAGATACAACCAAGGTGATACTTCTACTCACTAACTAAAAAGAAGAAAAACTAATAATATTCCAACAAAAGCAATAAAACATTTTGGGTTCAACTCCAATTAAGTTCTAATTCTATCAAAACCGAAGAAGCAGAGACTTATATGTATTCAATAGCATAAACAAATACAACACAATTGACTGCTTCAATGCGATTGATCATCACAGAATGGTCAAGTTGTAGCTTGAGCGATTCATCCTATAACATTAATGTTCTTCTTCTTTTTTTTTTTTCTTTTTTTTTTTTTTTTTGCTTTATTGGCATTTTGGGAAGGACAGTGATAACTAAACCATACTTTGATGCAGCAATTAACAAGGCTTCAGAAGCCGTTTTCTCAACAGTGCATTGTGCCTCCATTAACAATAACTATGGGCATGCAAGGTGATATATGGAAAATAATAAGCCTTCACCTAATAGGTTAATGACAATTTATGGAGTAAAATGAACATTTAAAAGTTTGACAATCTGTCAAACATCTGATTCATAAAATTAGAAGAAAAGAAATGCAAACATCAGATTTTAGACCTAGCTTTCAGTGCAGAAGCAGTATGCATATCCAACTTTAGCATCATCCTTGACAAGAGACTTACTGTTCTAGCAGGAGCATTGACACCCATTGCGAATGTCTCCGTTGAAAACAAAACCTGTAATATTGAGTAAAAGGGGAAAACAAGACTGTACACAGTCAGATATTGCTCCTAAAATCATCCAAGTGAACAACAGCCATGAAAAAGGAACAGAACCTATGACTCTAACATGAATATGTATTCTGCATTTCAATGAATAAAACTTTATATCTAAAACAGCCATGGACTTTATACAGAAAGTAGAAGGTTAAAGTCACCTTGATAACACCACGGCAGAATAACATTTCAACTACTTCCTTTACGATTGGAAGAAGACCAGCATGATGCACACCAATCCCTCTACGAAGAAGATTCTGGACTCGGACAACCTGTCAAAAATATATTCATTAGTAGTCAAGCTCGTATGAAAGAATGTTCAACAATAAATCACCAAACCTGTGGTAAATTCCTGTCAGATCCTTTCAGCCTTGAAAATGCTTTATCACAGAAAACACGGATTTCACTTTTCTCTGAGCTACTAGTTAGGTCAGTTCCAGTCATATTATCAGCTGACTTATCACAGCGATTCTTAGAAAAACAGAATATGACCACCTGCATAAGTTCCAAAGGCAAAAGTAAGATTTTGAATGATAAAGAAGTAATAGAGAAAAGAAAAAGGGATCTCCACATTATTCCTTAAAAAGATCATATTCCTTTGTGTATCAATCATGAATATCTACATGGCTGTCATGTATAGTTGTTCCAAACATTGCAAAACAGAAATACAAGAAATAATTGTATCAAACGAATAACAATGCTTTTCAATGTAATTAAATAAACACTAAGATGCATACCACACTACTCTTTATTCCTTACCCTGCACAAGGCTCCCTTGTCAAATTTCTTAAATTATGTGGTCCCCATGATCCAAAATTTTGTTAGTAAAATCAAGGTAGCACTAAGTAACTAAGTATATTTTCAGAACCTATTTTGACATACAGGCAACAGTGAATTTTTGGAGAGCTTTTTAATGAGCATCAACCACATAGAAGCTTCTGCCCTCCTGAGCTCCCAGTTGTTCTGGCCATTCCCATTATTCTGATAGCCTCTAGAAGTTTTGGAGAAACTACTTCCATGTTTAAGTCGTGCTGCACTTTCACGTTTTTGACTTTGAGTACCATCATGACCTGCTGATGTCCCTGAATATCGTCCAGAACCACCACCAACAGCAGTTAAATGCTTTTTCTTAAATGCATCCTTAGCAGCTTTTAGTCCCTGAGGCAGAAATGTTTCGCTTTCACAAATTTTGTAAAGTTCACCAGAATAAAACAGACAGTGCTCCAGTGGGACAGGTCTTTTTGTTGTCCTGAAGGCAAAATTGATCATTACATCAGGAAATAACAAAGCAATCAAGTAATCTTATGAGGGTGTTATTCAGTGCGCCATCCAAGTAAATTTCAGTCTTCAAACATAGTCTTGTTCTAAATTGTCACATCTTCAACAAATCTACAGACCCTACACATCTTAAAATAGAAAATATTGAAATGTAATTACAAAATTTTATCCATTTTATAAATTATAAATTAAAGATGATATGATGTTTAGTAAAGCCAGATAATTTGATTTTAAGACTTTCCATTGTTTGAAACTGAAGGATATCACGTGTTGAAGAGAATATCCCTTATCCCACCCTGATTTATAATGTAAAAACTTCAAGTAACTAAGGTAATTAAGTCAAATATGATTTTGATGTTATTCTGGGTATTCTTTTGTTTCCAGAAAGGTACGTGTTTCTTAAAGAATTTTGAATCCACAGGATAGCCCTCAACAGATCACCTTCCACATGTGAGATGAATTAACTACTTACCCTGTAACCCGAATTTCCTTTTGTTTTGTCCGACCAATCCAATCAGCAAATTCAACCGTGTTAGGTACCTGCAAAATATTTGTTCAAATAAAATAAATACATTTGTCACTAAAAAGCTTTGCTGAGGCATAAAAAGGAAAAGGGATAGCAGTCCGACATGACATGAGTATCTGAAATGAACTGAAGATGCAAAGAAATATCGTAGTAGGTCACAGTCAAAAAAAAAAATTTCTCAGGGAGAAGTTGTGAACTAGAAGGGGGCCAGCATATAAGTTCCATGTCAGCAAAAATATAAAGCATAAGTCCCCCAAAGCACGATATTGACCATGAAGGAATTAGATATCAAGGAAATAATTACCGTGGCTGAAAGGAGGATGATATTTATGTGTCTTGGAAGCATTATAATTACTTCTTCCCAAACAACACCTCTTTCAGCATCATTGACATAATGCACTTCGTCAAATATAACCTACCACATTGATGCAGCAAATAAATCAATAAATGAACATAATTATTCACCAATTTAGCAAAGAAGAATAAATTGTCAGTTTTAAAATTATCTACAAACTTATTCTATAAACAAATGGATAAGGTGCTGGTGGCATGATACCACAGAAAAGTCCCTCACCCATTCAATATCCCGAATAATATCTGCACCTCGATAAAGCATGGACCTTAAAATTTCTGTGGTCATGATGAGACAAGAAGCCTCTGGCCTCAAGGTTACGTCACCAGTAAGCAGCCCAACATCAAACTTCCCACAGAAATCCCTATATTTCTGATTGCTGATTGTTTTTATCGGAGCGGTATACACAGCTCTAGTGCAATGCTGCATGGATGAAGTTTGAACAAAAAATTTGAAATCAATTTAAGTTTTCCTCTTGTCCTGTAGACAAACTAATTGTAAAGTGAAAAGGAAAAAATTATGGACCATGACAAGCCTGGTCTAAATAATAGGATATCATCACAGAACTATGAGGTTGCTTTGATAAATAAACTGCAGCATTAAATCACAGAACTCTAACAAGTTTTCGCATAATGACAATCATTGCTTCATGCAACAACCCTGCTATGATGGGAATGGAAAGGAGGAAGAAAACCAAGAATGAAAAATTCATCTACACCTTTGATGCTAAAGCAAAAGCATATTCTGCCACTACTGTCTTTCCAGCTGATGTGTGAGCAGCAACAAAAACAGATTCCCCTTTCTCAAGATAATATATAGCCTGCAATTTTTATATAGAAAGGGAATGATGGAAAATCATAGGGAAAAATATGTTTATATACATATATGAGTAATCGTATTCCTTCTTCCCTTGATATTCTTTTGACATTTTAAGAGGAATTCCACAACTAATGTATAACATAATGCCAGGCGCAAACTACAACAAAAGATATTTATTTAATAACACTTGTCTCATTTTGTTAATACAATTATGTAAAATACAGATACAGTTCCAATAAGTGCGTATGCAAAATGTAGAATCCAAAAGACAAATGGTATTTTTGTCCCCAAAAAAAAAAAAAGACAAATGGTCTTAAATAACCAAGACCATCAACTACCTTCAAGAATAAAGATTACTAGAGACTAGAGATATATATTAAAGGAAGCATTGATCTGATATGGTTTGGAAGATTTCAAATACGTCAGTACATTTAGAAACACTCTGACACAGCTCAAATCTCATATAGAATCATAGTGATGTAAATGGAAATGCACATTGACATTTAATTTGAATTGAAAACTCTTGTGGTAGATTGTTTTATTATTTTATAGGTACCTTGTTATGGACAGCTATTTCATAGTTAAAATGCTTGTTTAAAACTCAACTTTCTTTTTATGTCGTACAACGATTATGTTTTAATTTGTTGGCCCCACACACACACACATATATCACACCGAAGTTATTAAGAATTTGACCCTTTCTGCCATACTCCTAATTAACCTGACATCATCACCAGGTATGGTATGTTTGTGATTTAGCCCACACTTAAAGGAACCAAAACAAAGTAGCAGAAGAGACTCCTAAAAGCATAACATAAAATAAATTGTTCAAATTTTCCATTATCCCACCCCAGCCTTCTTAAAAGAACTCTTCTTAAAAGGGGAAGACGTTGATAGGGCTTCAACAAGGCAAGATCTAGGCAAAGAAATTCCTCTTCATTGATCAAAGTAGCATACAAATCTCAGCACCCTTTTCCAATAAACAAGATAACAGTGGAGGGGGCCATGAAGAAGGGAACACTCCAATGATCCATAAACGTATCAATTTCCCAATGGGTGGTGTAAAAGTGGTTTACACGAATTTGCTCAGTTTTTGGCAACATGAAAGGGACAAAGAGAAACTTGCTTGGATCCCAAATTTCTGTAGGATAGGGAAGAAAATTGGGGCCGGGGGGGGGGGGGAGAAGAGAAAGAGGGACACATTCAGTTATATTTTGGATGACATTAAAAGGTTAAGCCTCAACAATCAGTTATATTATCATAAAATGGGTACAGTAAAACTTAAAAAGGCAGGAATCACGTTAGTCTCCGCCAATGAATACCAGTTATAGGAGGAAAAATAACATTCTTAAATAGATATTATTGCAGTGCTACTTTCTATTAGAAAACGGGCATAGCTATGATTTTAGTTTCCACATCAGCAAGATCCATGTGTCTAAGGATAAATAAAAAGAGAATTATCCTTAATCAATACCTCCTTCTGAAATGCATCCAATTCAAAGGGGAACTGAAGTGCCATATCGGGAACAAGTTCATGGAAGTGATCTATAATTTCTTTGCTACCTCTACAACGTGCCCAGGCCTGCCAAGAGACGAACTTTGTAACAAATACCAAGGAAACCACAATGCATTAAAAGACATGCCCAGTATGTAATGGCAGATGGAAGCATTAATTCACAATCACTTACCTCCTTTTGCTGCCGTCCACCATCACTAGATGCATCTATAAGTGGTTTTGATCCTTCTGACTTAGTTGACAAGACCTCATCTAATGAAAATTCATCCTCATGCATGCTGCTAGATACCTCGGCCTTATCAACTTCAGCATCCAGAGTAACAGATTCCACTTCTGATAGATGGCCTTGACAAACACAATCATTATTACCCACAAAAGGGGGAAATAATGAAGAAATGCATCACATGAAGACACTTGGTTCACATTACTAGACCACAACGCTAGAATGTCTATAAATATAAAACACATGTCAAAAGATATGATGTTATAAAGATATTATCGATGCTAGTAAAGATACCGTCTTTCTCTTGTTCACGAGTAACACCATCTTCCCAAGCCTTCTTAAATAAGTCATCAAACTGTAGAGACAACTCACTCTGTACATCAACATCAACTACTGGTTAATATGAGATGCATATCATGTCCCTGGTTGCACATAATGTTATTAATCAAACAAGCACACCTGTACACTAACAATCTCTCTAATGCCAATAAAATCCATAATAAGAGGTCCACAAGTGAAACTAAAAGAATGTAAAATATGAAACTTCTCTTGCTAAAAAAATTGAAGAAAAAGTGGATAACAGTTAACGAACCAGTTTTTCAACTGATGAGCTCCTAAGCGAACTGGCATCCTTGTAAACATTCCACGAGCAAGGATATGGCTTTAAAAAAAGTTAAATATAAATTGCATCAAAACAAAAACTCCAAAAAGTTGATACAAATTTTTATTAGAAATAGAGTTTTGAATGAAACAATTAAAATGACAAAGCAAATTATAACCTTAAATGCCCCAAGGTCCAACCCTTGTTTAAAGCCAGGAGGAATAGTCTGAGGAGGGCCACCATTCAAAATTTCATGCACCCATTCACCATTAGAAGCACCTTCTGGAAGAATTCTGTTTAAAGTTTGGGAGTTATCCAAACCTGCAGGACGAAAAGGGCGACTGTTGATGCTTCCCCTTACAAATTCTTTAGCAGATCCAGAAGTCCGTGGTAATGACCCAGAGTCTTCATCTCCTACCATCAATTCTGACACATCCACCTAATAAAACAGAATTGGCAAAGTCAAACTAAGGCAGACAAACATCACTTAATAACAACTCAAAACATTTTCCCATATTTTTTAAATACACATGTCCAATGTTGACACAAATTTTGCTGCTTCATATCCTTTTGTCAATCAAAATGGATCATCCACACAAGAGCACCAATGTCATCCCGATGGGATAAATGGTGAAAAGAAAGAGAAACGATTTGGAAATTAAGAGTAAATTGTAACAACCATCCGTAAAGGTATTGCAAAGCAGATGATTATGACAACACATGTAGAAAGTACATAAGGTACCTCCTCAGATTTTGGCTCCCATTTTCCTTGCTCTGAAACATCGTTTTGGCGTCGAAATGGTGGTTCCCAAACAGGAACAACAACAGTCCGAGGCAAAGATGGCTCCAGAGGCACTTCAGCCCTGTCAAACCAGTCAAATTCCCATTGCCTCCCAACTTTCTCGGGTGAAAATTCATCAGGGTCCAATCCGGGGCTGAGATATGTCTCTTCAATATACTTCTTTATAGATTCAGGTGTCTCCTCCGGAAAAGCGGGTGGCTGAAATCAAACAGGAAAAAATTACGACTGGGAAAAGAATACAGCTTTATCGTGCGTCTGGAGGCGGGAATTCAGTTCGTTTGAAGAATGGAAGTTGATGAAAAATAAAAATCAAAAGTGAAAAAGAAGAAACTATTCAGGAATTCAGTAACTGGGCTGCAAACTTTTCCGCTTAGGCAATGCAACTTCTGTTCATCCAAATTAGTACAGAGACTATGAAACATTACTGTACTGATTACAAATTAAAAGTAAACGTACACAGGAAAGAACCGACGCACAAGAAATTGCAAGCAAGGAAATTCTAAACTATGTTACATTTGGCACACTGCAACCGACATTATCATAACACATGCACCCGAACGCAGACCATGGAGCTAAAAATGGAGTTAACTAGCAGAGAAGAGGATCGAAGTACAGCGATTGACCAGGATGAAATCAGGAAGCGAACTCAATGGGTTGGAACGCTCCACTGTCGACAGCGGCTCCACTCGGAGGTGTCCACTGTGACCGGTGAACCCGACCCGAAAACCAAGCTCCTGCCACGCTCCGATTGGATCCATTTTGATACTTTGCTTAGCACATCCCTCAATGGTGTGATACCAAGGAGGGTTTGATTTTCGCGGGTTGAAAGGGAGATGAAGGTATTTATACGCTAAATTGACTTGAAACACTTGAGCACTTCGCAGTGAAGGCTCCCTTTTCCTGGAGAGTTCTCCCTTTTGGCCCTGAACATGTGCATGAATGTACATTTTGATGGGAAAATTTAATTAGTTGTCATTACATAGTTACCTTTGGGTTTGATCGTAAACATGAGAAATTAATTGGGAAAATCCTTCTGCATAAATAACTTAAATTCTTATTTAAATTATTAAATTTGTTAAAATCTTTATCAGGTCATATAACCTAAAAAAAAAATTTAAAAATTTTATAAATCTAATATCATTTTCATTACCTCTTTCATTCAAAACTTAGAAAGACGAGAATTTTCTATCATTTCTGCGTTGTGCAAGAGCTCTTAAATGAGAGAAACTTGGTGTTTATTAATGCAAAGTCGAAAAATCGATAGGAGATAATGGTGAGTTAGTTTTTATGTTAAATCTTTCTCCTTTAATCGTGCAAGTATGTTAGAGAGATAAAAAATTGTTAATTTAAAATTGAAATATGTTAATTATGAAATGGAACATATTAATTTTTAAGGTTGTATTATGATCAACTTTTATTTAAATACTTGTTGCAAATCTTAACAAAAAGTTGTGAATTTCGAATTGAAATACGTTAGTGGTGAAATGGAACATGTTAATTTTCAAGGTTGTATTGTGATCAATTTATATTCAAAGGCTTATTATAGGTGTTATAGAGACAGAAAGTTATAAACTTATAATTGAAATGTGTTGGAACATGTTAGTTTTCAAGGTTATATTATGATTAAGTTTTATTCAAAAACTTTTTATAAATATATTTTGGAGATATAAAGCTGCTAATTTATAATTGAAATTTATAATTGAAACTTATTAAATGTTAAGGGGTGAAAACAAGCTAAGCAGTTTTTATGAGTCTATGGCTTGGCCTGCATTTGGCCTGACTTCGTCTTGCCTGTTTTAAAAAAGAAAAAGGCCCAGGCCTATTTAGCTTAACAGGTTATGCCTAGACTCTTTGAAATGCCTGTTAAGCTTGTTAGGCCGGCTTAGACCTATTATAAATTTAAAGTTGCAATATTATGAAACAATTAATTAATGCTATTATGTTTAATGTGCTCTTTTGATTTATTTTTTTAATAGCTTAATGCTTTCTTGAATTTTGAAATTCAGTTGACAAGTGAAGATGAGGATATAATTTAAAATAATAAAGTTAATAAATAATGTGATCTTTAAATTTTAAAAATGTAGATAAAATAGCAATGAAAAATTTTGTTCTAAAAAGATAGTTAAAATGAAGGGAAATAAGTAATCAAATAATTAACTTATGTGTTATGTTAATTGAAATATGATATCCCCTATATTAATTGTAAAATTAATAATTTTTCTCTTTATTTATTTGTCTTAATTTTACTTAGATGTAGACTTATTCCAAATTTTAATGAACAATTATAACTAGTTTTTAACAATATTTTTATTAACTATATTAAGATTTAAAATAGTACCTATGACATTGAAATTTAAATAAAAGACAAGACTTAAAAAATAATTATTTTGTAGTATGTATGTTTTGCTTCTTCACTAGTATGTGCATTTTTTATTATGTAATTTGAAGCTTTTAAAAATATAGGTTTTTGAATAGGCTTTAGGTTAAGCCAAACCTTTATACAGGTCAGGCTTTGACTGAAAAACAAACTTGTAACATGTCACAGGCCAAGCTCAGATCAACTTGTTGCAAAACAGGCCTAACCTATTTTCATCCTTATTAATCGCATGGTTGAATTTATTAAAGATTGTATTATGATTAAGTTTTATTTAAAAGCTTATTATAAGTATGTTATGGTTATGATGTAGTTTCAATTATTTTTAAATAAGTGTTCGTACTTATATTTATCACTCTTGAACATTTTCTCAAATAAAAGCATTAGCGATGTGCTTATTAGATGTTAATTTTCTTTAAATTAGTATAAGATCTCAACTTAGTCTTTTATTCATCTTTTTTTTTTTTTTTTTGCCATGGAACTTGGTCTTTTTAACTTTATACAGTATTTCTTCGATCCTCTAGTCTTAATATTATTAATATTAAATGATTTTTTAATCATTATTATTTTAAAAAAACCTAATATGTTTAATATTTAAAATTTCAATTTCAATTTTTTTTGGTTAATAATAGGTAACTATTAGAATTTTTTTGGAAAAATTCCTTAAAAAGATACTTAAAGAAATGAAATTATTATTTAGGTCATTGAATTTGTTAAAGCCCTAATTAACCCAAAGAAGGATTTTAAAATTTTATTAAATGACTCTAATGCCTCCTTTATTAACTCAAACACATTTTAATTCTAAATCAACAACCTTCTATCTCCATAAGTCTTTAAGTAAAATTTGATTATAATATAATACGTGTTTTTTTTGGCCAAAAATATAATACGTGTTGAAAATTAACAAGTTTTATTATGCAGTTAATAAATTCTAGTTCTAAATTAATATAGGTTTATGTTTTCATAGTACACTTGCAATAAAACTTGATCATAATATAACCTTGAAAATTAACATGTTTCATTTTACAGTTAACACGTTTCAATTATAAATTAATAACTTTATGTCTTCATAACATACTTACAATAACTCTTTGAAGAAAACTTGATAACAATATAATCTTAAAAATTAACAAGTTCATTTACGCAGTTAACACATTTTAATTATAAATTAATAGCTTTTAATTCATAATTCACAAGTCTCCAATTCCATATACAACTTGAAGCTAGGTTTTAACATTTCACTTAGTTGTTAGCAAAAAAAGTGACCCACATAACAGAATCTACTTTCTAATTTTAACAGTTACAAATCATGTTTTAACACATTTCATTTAGCTATTAACAACCCACGTAGCCCTCATAGTATTTTTCATGGCTTTTTTATCCATATATTTTAAACAGTAAAAAAATGATTCAAATGCTGCATTTTAGAAAATATTTACTCAAATGCTGCACTTAAAATTGTTCAAGGTTAGAACGAGTTTAAGGGGATGTTTAGGTAGAAACAAAACCATAATTTTAAAAGTGCTTTTACGGTATACGAAGTAAATATATAGAGGAGTTTGTCTCAATTTGTGAAAAAATGTTTTTGAAGAGTACTTTTACACTCATCTAAACACTCCCTAAGTTTACAGACAAATTATTCTTACTGAGGACAACTTTTTTCATGTAACTGATGTGATATTATTTTTTTCTTAAATTGGAAAGCCAGCTCGTTCAATAGATGAATGAGTTTCACTGTCATCATTTCTAGCTTCTCTCGTCTTGCGTGCCTTCCTCTGGCGTCTAGTTGAATGATTGAGGCTCTCATGAAAAACTCTAACTAATATAATCTCAGTTCATTAAAACTATGAAGAAAGAGGTGTGCATCGAAATATACTAAGACCAATAAGAAAACAAGAGATTTAAACATAGAGTATGAAAAATAGATTCTTGGATCATAGTTTTGATTTTGTCTTTTATTTTTGTATATGGACGGCTCTTCCCTACTTTTACCGTTCCTCATTATGCAATTATTT
The DNA here is from genome assembly GCF_004799145.2 of Neltuma alba. NCBI lineage: Eukaryota > Viridiplantae > Streptophyta > Magnoliopsida > Fabales > Fabaceae > Neltuma > Neltuma alba. The sequence continues at coordinate 43,233 of NW_021634745.1, read as the reverse complement.
TTTAGAATGAAAAGGCTCAAAACATGGTAGAGGGGATATTCAGACCACTTTGGCCTCGTTGGGATTATCGTTGGAGAAGGTAAAAGTGTACGGAGAAGTATGAAACTGATGTTTGTGGTTTATTTGGGTAAAATTGGTTGTTTGGATGGGTTTTTTTTTAAAGGGAAAATGACAGATAAAGCCACTCCAATATATACAATTCCAGTTTGGGTCCTGGAATTGTAGAAATGACAGATTGGGTCATTGACCCAATCTGTCATTTGTATAATGAGGGCAAATGGACAAATTCGCCCTTCTGATGTAAAAGCAAAAAGAATTATACTGAAGCAAGGAAATGTCGATGACACTTATGGCTCTGTAGAATTATACTGCAGAAAGGTGGAGAACGTTGGACGGTGGGACCTTGGAAGGTGGTTGAAGCAAGCAAGGTTAGTAATTTCTCACACCACAGTTATCGTCTATTCATCCTGGGGTCTAATCACGGTGGTTTTGTTCTTCATTTTGAAGTATTGTGATTGTGGGTATGGTTGGGTAGACGTTCTTGGTCTTGAAATCTAAATGAGGTTGAAAAAAGCAAGTGAAGTAATTTTGTGCACCACAATCTTCGTCTTTTCATCCCCTACCATGATCATTTATCAATATGGGTCTATCAACGTTTTCTCCGACGAAGCTGATACAGTAAATGGGGTTACGTACAAAGGTCGAAGCATGCGTACTTATAGCGTTTCGTTGGTATAGTGAAGTTCGTATTTTTATTTGCCTGAGCTGAAGCATTTATCCATAGGGGTTTGTTGCTTTTTGGTAGGGTTTACAGTGATTAGTGTTGGGGAATGGAGGATTGTTTTTGGGAGAAAGTCGAAGCTGATTGCATGACATTGAAGTTTGAGGCATGACAGTTATGATAGGGTAGATATTATAGTTAATAGCTAATGTTAAAGTGTGAAAGCATAAACTAAAGTTGTTAATGAGTGAAGAGGTACTGTCATTTATCTTTATTTAAAGAAGTGAGAAAATATCATTATCGGTGAACTAACGTAATGATTATTCAATTGTTTCAGCTTGGCTTGCACAATGAATTGTAATATTGGCTCCACTCCTGGGAAGGAATTATTTTGTTACTTTCATGTAGATGGAGAATTTGTTATTAGTCCTGAAGGTCAAGTTAGATATCATGGAGGCAGAGTACATGCAGAAACGATAAAAGATGGAATGACACTTGAAGATTTAAGGGCAACTATATCAGAATGCAGTGGTTATGATGGTAGCAGTTGGGACATGAAGTATACTGTCAAGTATGATGAGAGGACATTAATTAATCTTGTTGATGATAGCGGAGTTAGAAATCTTTTTGTGCATAATGACATCATTGCGCATGTGTATGTATCATTGAAAGGCAATGAGACTGAAAGACATAAAATCAATGATCAAGAAATGTAAGTTATAAATTTCTTCTGGTTGAAGTTGTTATTTGTTGTGCTAATGTAGTTAATGTGGGAACAGATATTGTTAATATGCTAACAATTGTAGTTATCGTGTATGCAGAATTGAGACAGAACCACATGAGATGACTGATGCGCAAATGTAAGTAAAAAATTTTTTGCTGGTGTAAGTTGCTATTTGCTGTGCTAATGTAGTGAATGTAAGAACAAATGTTGTCAATATGCTAACAAATGTAGTTATCGTGCATGCAGAATTGAGACAGAACCACATGAGATGACTGATGCACAAATGTAAGTAAAAAAATCTTTACTGGTGTAAGTTGCTATTTGCTGTGCTAATGTAGTGAATGTAAGAACAGATGTTGTGAATATGCTAACAAATGTAGTTATCGTGCATGCAGAATTGAGACAGAACCACATGAGATGACTGATACACAAATGTAAGTAAAAAAATCTTTGCTGGTGTAAGTTGCTATTTGCTGTGATAATGTAGTGAATGTAGGAACAGATGTTGTCAATATGCTAACAATTGTAGTTATTATGTATGCAGATCCGAAATTGAAAGATGGTTGGGATTGTCACGCCAGGAAATGGCTGTATCTTATATCAGTTTGGGAAACGATTATGAGCATGTGAGTCATGAAAGTACTGCTGAATGCATTCCTTATCAAGTCTCAAGTGGCTCACATGTAGGCAGTGATGGCCCGCATGAAGGCCCAAGCTCCAGTGGAGGGAATGCAGTGGCACAAATTACTGAGATGAACTATAGTAAATGGTTGGAACTTTTTACAGGCGTGGGGCAGAAAATTGCACATGCTGGTTTGTTTAGGGAGTATTTGTACAAGTTTAGCATCGCACATAACTTTAAGCTTAAATTTTTGAGGAACAGCAAAGAGAGAATGTCTGTCATTTGCAAAGTGGAAGGTTGTCCATGGAAAATATGTGCAAGTGCATTGGGGAAGAATGTTCCATATCTTCGTGTCACCACATTCATTAATGAGCATGTCCATAGTGCCCAAGATAATTTGCAAGTTAGACAGTGTGCAAGATCTAATATGACATCCTGTATAATTATCGATGAGGTGAGGAACCATGTTGACAAGCGGGCAAGTGAAATAAGGACAAAATTGCAAACAGAATATGGTCTGAATGTTACATATAAACAGGCATATAGGGCGAAGGAGAAGGCAATAGAAGACATACATGGTAGACCTGAACATTCATATATGTTAATACCATGGATATGCCAAAGGCTGAAGGAAACCGATGAGAAAACAGTAGCTGAATGGGTAGCTGGTCCTAACTACAGATTTGAGCGTGTGTTCATCGCATACGGGTGTTGTATAGAGGGTTTCTTGGCTGGTGCTAGACCCGTTCTGTATGTTGACGGAACTCATTTATCTGGACCATATAAGGGAACACTCCTCGCAGGTTCAGCATATGATGCAAATAATGAGCTGTTGCCTTTTGCAATGGCTATTGTAAAGGGAGAGACAATTGATGACTGGACTTGGTTTATGTCTATGATTAAAAAGATAGTTGGCTCAAAGCCATTAACTATTGTGTCAGACCGTCATAATGCCATAATAGGAGCTGTACAATCAGTGTTCGGTTCTGACAGGCATGCTTATTGTTATAGGCACGTTAAGGAAAACTTTTGTGCAGAGTGGCTGAAATTGAACAGAGGTAAAAGGAGCAGAACACGCTCCAAAGAGGATGCATTAATGCTTCTTAATAAAATTGCATGGGCTAGGGTTGACGATGAATTTGACAAGGCAATGGCAGAAATGAGGGAGTTCTCTCCAGAGTTATTTGACTGGCTTAACAATCATGGGGATGTAGATAAGTGGGCTGTGAGCAAGTTCCCATATAAACGATGGGATAATATAACCACCAATATTGCTGAATCATTCAATGCTTGGATGGTCAAGGAAAGAAAGCACAATGTAGCCCAAATGATTCATGAGCATCGTGAGAAAGTTGCGAAAAAGATGCAAGCATCAAGTGTGGCAATGACAAAATGGAAGAGTTGTATAGGGCCAAAGATAGAGACCAAAGTAAAGGAAAATGTGGAGGTTAGTAAGCAGTTCATTACAACAGATTATGGTAGGGGAAATGTCAATGTCCAAACCTCACGTGGACACCACCGAGTGAGTCTCAGCTTGCACCATTGTAGTTGTGCAGAGTGGCAGATGACGGGGATTCCATGTAGGCATGCTTGTGCAGCGGTGAAAACTGTCCATGGTGATATTTATGATTACATTGAGGGATGGTACAAATTTTCATGTCAGCAGAAGATTTATGGGAGGTGCATGATTCCGGTGGTCACAATTGACATGCCAAATTTAAATGACTATAGGATGGAGAATATATCTAATCAAATTTTGCTGCAACCCCCAATCACAAGTCGGGCTCCTGGAAGGCCTAAGATTACAAGGCATGAGTCACAATACCAAGACAAAAAGATATACCGCTGTACTCAATGTCATCAAGTTGGACATACTAGAAGGACGTGCAAAAACCCAAATCCAAGTTGATTTGGGATGTACACCATGTGATGCGTCATTTTTTTGTTAGCACTGTAGGGCCATTTTTTTGATTGAAAAAATGTAAATAGTTTAATGTATTGGCCATGTTGGTTTTTGGTTAATGGCCATGTTGGCATTATGTTGTTAGGTATGTTTTTTGTTGGTCAATGCTTTAACTGTTATTGTTATATCATTGTAATTACTGTGGACGGTTGGGTGGGTGATGTCCTTGACAATGAAACATTAAGTGGAAGCATTATCTTAATGTCCACTTGTCATGAAACATATGTAAATCAGTTATTGTGATGTATTTGATGATTATTGGTTAATGACTAAAGTGATGTTGTTATTCTCTATTCTATTGTTGAAGTTGTGATGCATTTGCTGTCATGTTATATTTCCTATCTACAATTATGCTACTGTGAGTAGTTATTGGTGCATGACAAACGTGCATGTAGGTAATGCTTAAACACTTCTAGTGAATTGTTGATCAGATGTGGGTAATAACCTCATCACTTGTACTGGCTCTCAATGAAACTCCTCACGGGCCATTTCTGCGTACGTTGATATAGTAAGTAGTTATTTTCTACACCGATGTAGGTAATGCCTACACACTTCTAGTGAACTGGTGATTAGATGTTGTTAATAAGGTCATCACTTGTACTGACTCTCAATGAAACTCCTCATGGGCCATTTCTGCGTACGTTGACATAGTAAGTAGTTATTTTCTACACAGATGTAGGTAATGCATACACACTTATAGTGAATTGTTGATCAGCTGTGGGTAATAACCTCATCACTTGTACTGGCTGTCAATGAAACTCCTCATGGGCCATTTCTGCGTACGTTGATATAGTAAGTAGTTATTTTCTACACAGATGTAGGTAATGCCTACACACTTCTAGTGAACTGGTGATTAGATGTTGTTAATAAGGTCATCACTTGTACTGACTCTCAATGAAACTCCTCATGGGCCATTTCTGCGTACGTTGACATAGTAAGTAGTTATTTTCTACACAGATGTAGGTAATGCATACACACTTATAGTGAATTGTTGATCAGCTGTGGGTAATAACCTCATCACTTGTACTGGCTCTCAATGAAACTCCTCATGGGCCATTTCTGCGTACGTTGATATAGTAAGTAGTTATTTTCTACACAGATGTAGGTAATGCCTACACACTTCTAGTGAACTGGTGATTAGATGTTGTTAATAAGGTCATCACTTGTACTGACTCAATGAAACTCCTCATGGGCCATTTCTGCGTACGTTGACATAGTAAGTAGTTATTTGCTACACAGATGTAGGTAATGCCTACACACTTCTAGTGAATTGTTGATCAGCTGTGGGTAATAACCTCATCACTTGTACTGACTCTCAATGAAACTCCTCATGGGCCATTTCTGCATACGTGGATATAGTAAGTAGTTATTTTCTACACTGATGTAGGTAATGCCTACACACTTCTAGTGAATTGTTGATCAGCTGTGGGTAATAACCTCATCACTTGTACTGGCTCTCAATGAAACTCCTCATGGGCCATTTCTGCGTACGTTCATATAGTAAGTAGTTATTTTCTACACAGATGTAGGTAATGCCTACACACTTCTAGTGAACTGGTGATTAGATGTTGTTAATAAGGTCATCACTTGTACTGACTCTCAATGAAACTCCTCATGGGCCATTTCTGCGTATGTTGACATAGTAAGTAGTTATTTTCTACACCGATGTAGGTAATGCATACACACTTATAGTGAATTGTTGATCAGCTGTGGGTAATAACCTCATCACTTGTACTGACTCTCAATGAAACTCCTCATGGGCCATTTCTGCGTACGTTCATATAGTAAGTAGTTATTTTCTACACAGATGTAGGTAATGATTACACACTTCTAGTGCTTTCTCAAATCGAACTAGTGAATGAATATAATTATTCATTGCGCACCACTAACTACAAATCAGTGACTAGTTATTTGCTTAAACGAATATAGGTAACGATAAAAATGTTATAGTCATCCTTTAAATAGATCTAAGTACTGAACTTAATAACAAGTCGTAACTTGGTAATCACCCAGAATTTTACTATGTACATTACCGGTACAGCATCATCCCCTATGAAATTACATGGTTACTATTGAAGAAACCTTTCCAAATTGTCCTATACACATGTAAATACTAATTCTTGACACTCTTATTGAGTTGATCGCTGTCGTTTGCTTTTTCTAGTATCTTCTTGTTCCTCCAATAGTGTTAAGGCAGCATCACGACATGCATTGTTAGGATGATTAACCATCCACCACATTAGATCACGCCTGAATTGAGCCACTTGATCCTGCACAGACATTGAGTTCCTCGTCACATAAGGCAATAATCAATCACAACAAACAATAATTAATTACATAAAACGTACAGGAGTATAATTAAGCGCTGCCTGTGGATGCCACGATTTTAACCATAGCATAACATAGACTCCACAGTCCTTGCTGCACACAGCATGTCATGACGTGTTAACAATTTTGCCCAATAACATCCAGCCAACCAATCAATTTAAAGAACAAAAAAGTTAATCACACTCACATGTTGTTTTGTTTTGCAACATCAGGATAAATTATATCAGGCTTTGGCTTCTTCCCAATCAACTTTGGCTGAACCAATTCTATAATATCGTGAAACCGGTCCCGCTGGATAAAACAATAGCAATCAATGAAATAAAAATGGAACAGATTAATTATAAACAATAATTGGTACATACACAAATGTTGTGGAACTTTTCCATATCGTCAACAATTGTTCCCTTCTGCTTGTTCTTTTTCTTTGGCTGCCCACTAACATATACGTTCAGTGAATCCAGCACGTAGAAGTTCATGACCTTCGGCTCCAGCACAAAGCAGAACCAGTGTTGGTCTACAAGTGCTGGTCCCAAAATCAAGTCACAATCCCCAATGTTGTAACCAACATGTTCCTCTTGTAGTTCCTTCTTGCTCACTGCAACACTCCACCCTGGACTACAAAGTTTGGACTGCAAAATATGACACTATAAGCATATTGACGTAAACTATTGCTGAAATTAAGTAATATTACAGCAATCTTACCATCAAGTAGGCATCAAATATGTGTCGTCTAACTTGTCCACCCCCCTCTTTTATTTCTCCCATCAGCATGTGGCACACCATTGACATGACCTGTTTGACACATGAGAAAATTTTTAAGTTTCAGCTTGCACAACATCTGTTATACACAATAGCTAATCAGGTGGAGATTTCATTACATGGTTACTAACTCTATGCATTCCACCCAATGACCTTAGATCATCACGAGTTACATGGAAGTCATACAACTCAACCAACCTCCTGCAGATCAAGTAGTCATTTTGCTTACACAGGCCACAAAAAGTTTCATTCACATTTATTTAATAGCAATAAAAGGCTTACTTGTCACCATCAGCTGAACTGCACATTTTGGAGACAGTGATGAAAAATTTTTCCTTGTCATCCATCTTCCGGTTTGTTCTCTTCACAACCTTTGGCACAACCCAGGGAGACTGTAGTTTTGGGGCGGGCTTCATCGGCCTTTTCGATCTTCTTACTTGTTCTGCCTTGTCCGGTACTTCCTCTTCATCCGATGCTCCTCCTTCAGCATCTGGGTGAATGATGGTGATAGGAGATAATTGCAATGCTACTTGTTCAATATCTTCCTCTTCACCTTCTTCCTCCTCAATATCATGCTCAGAATCTTCATTTTCTCCATCACCATCCCTGTCCTTCGCACCATCATCTTCTGCATCACCATCCCTGTCCTTCTCACCATCATCTTCTGCATCACCATCCTTGTCCTTCTCGCCATCATCTTCTGCATCACCATCCTTGTCCTTCTCGCCATCATCTTCTCCATCAGCTTCACCTTCAAGTTGTTCTTCCTCATGGGGCCGTACATGCCTTTTATTGTTAGATTTCGGCCTGTACTCCCTTCCCAGCTGTACCTTCATCAGCTCATTGTCAACAATAGCCACAAGTTTGTTGCTATTTTCTCTAATCATCCCCACCAACCTCTCACGCAAATCCTTCAACTCCTATAGGAAACCAAAAAAATTTTCAGTATGTATTGTTATTTCAAAAATATTTGAGAAGGTTACAGAAGTTTGTAAACATGACATATTACTAAATAATATAAACAAAATCACTATTTAACAAGGTTGCCTTTACCGGGTCTAGATAAGGTACAGATTCGCTTCCTCCCTTATTATCAGGCACTCTAGCACGCCCTTCTGAATAGAGAAGTCCAATACGGCTCTTTCTTTCTTTATTACTCATTTCGTTGACCCTCTTATCCGTCCAGAATGATATGGCCTCAGTGTGGTCATGCTTTGCACTTTCAGTTATAGGAAAATACTCAAGCAAATATAGCTGTATCACCAATTAAATGACATTAACACTGTTACAGTGGCAAAACAATAACTAATAAAAAAAATGCATACCAGTAACAGGTATATGCATCCACCAACATTGCAGCTGCCATCCTGCTTCCTCACAACCCTCAAATAATCTTCCATCTCCTTCGACAGCTCTTGCACCACAAACGTAGCCCAATCATATTCCACAAATGAATCCTTTGTTGCAGCCACCACCTTTATTAGTCGCTCACTTACTCTTCCACTAGAAGTGGGGCATAACAGAGTTCCAAGTGTGTGGAGCATAAACAACATTTTAAATTCATCACCCTTCTTTTGTCCAGATGTTATCACCTTCAAAATATCTGTATAAGACTTCTGGAAATAATTAAGCCTAAGGCTTATAAATGCAGGGTCGTCCTCAGTAACTTCAGATGTCACCTCCCTTCTCCCAACATGGGGTATGCCTAGGAGCATTTGCACATCTACTGCATCCAGTTTTCTAGACATTCCCCTAATGAGAAATTGCTGCGTTGGTGGATCATATGAACGCATCATAGCAGCACAAATGTCTCGAGGGAGTCTACGAAGTCTCAACTCTAGCAACCTTGACAACCCCATTGCTTGAACCTCGTCTTTCAGATCCTTGTTGTCCTTAACATACGCTGCCAAGGAAATGAACTGTCCTAGTGCACTACGACAATGAAAAGGAAGCTGGTAGTTGCTCGTTGTTGCCTTTGGTGGCCTTGTTTTCTTTGCCTCATCTTTATATCTTTGTCTCTCTGATTCAGGCAGTTCTTTCCATGCCTTTGTCACTGCTTTAGTGCATTGGGTCACATTCTTGAACTTCTTCTTACACTTATTCATAAACTCAGTTCTAAACAGAAGCAACCCGCTCCTCACAGGTTTAGATGGACCTTGTTCATCAGCTGACATATTTGTTATCCTGCAATAGCCATCAATTTTCATCAACAACCATCATCACCTAATCCCTTCAAACATTTCTATAACAAGAGAACAAACCGAACGTCTCCAGTTGTAGACATGCAGGAAACCAGTTCAATTTCAATGACGTTTGCTCCAGATACAAAAATAAATCCTCAACAATTCAAATACATGATCTACGATGACTTAATAAGGAGCAGACCCAATTAGCAATCTTTTTGCTTGAACTGATTGTTTTTGCAACATGCATAGAAATAGTGGACTCTAATAATCAAGGATACATTATTTCCCTCCACCCTCACTCAGCAGCCATGCTTGACATAGAAGAACGACCTTAGATACTCTGTTCTACGGGTCTGTCTACTTCCAAAATAGTGATGCCCAAGCAAAATGATGCAATTGAACAATTATATATATTCATGTCAAACGAAATAGTTCAACCTTTAACAGAAAAAATTATACCCACAAGACAATGCAAATTAGAACTCATTCGTAATGATCAAAACACTTTAAGAGTGAGTTCATCAACAATAGCCAGAAAAAGTTCGGAATCCCCACAACATCAGTTCTGTAATCTCTATATTCAAATTACTTCCTCTGTAACAACCTCGCCACCTTGCCGCTAAAAGAACTTAGTGTCATTTTCTCGGATTTTTTCAGGAACAAAATTTTTTCCAACCGAATCAACAAACGCTCGCGATAACAGTATACGCAGAAAAACAGATTAACTACAAATGAAATGAAACAATGTTATTCGAGCCGAGAAAGAAATGAACGGAGAGAACCTGAATAAATTCTTTCACAGCCACTGAATGAAGGAAAGAAATGAGCGCCAATGCCCTAATTTCCCTTCTTCTTCTACCACCGGATTTGCTTCTTCTACCACATGCGACTGGCAGCCCTTTTCTCCCTTCCTGAAATCTGCCTTCTTCACAGAGAAAAATCGCTTCCTCCACGGTCTCGTTGCTTCCCGCCTCTTGCTCTGTTTCTATTTTCACTCAGCCGTCGCAAATTTGTCCTTGTTTAAAATTGAAATAAGGGCGAATTTGTCCATTTGCCCTCATTATGTAAATGACAGATTGGGTCAATGACCCAATCTGTCATTTCTACAATTCCAGGACCCAAACTGGAATTGTATATATTAGAGTGGCTTTATCTGTCATTTTCCCTTTTTTTAATTAACTTATGAGAAAAAGTAATTTTTTTAATTGACTTATGAAACGCAATTTGAATTAACTTTTCTAATTAACTTATGGGAAAATTATGCAAAGCTTACGATCTAATTAGTTATGTGATTTCATTTACTTTAATTAGAGATCAAATGAATTTTAATTTATATTCATGTTTTTCTATTATGTATATTTAATTAATTATCTACAATGTGTTTTTAAATTTTTCTCCGTAAGAAATATTTTTATTTTATAATTTCACAAATAAACTATTTATATTTTATCATAATAATTTTACATATTGTTTTAAACTATTATCATATTAAAAACATAAAATTTCAAACATTACTATTTAATAAAGTCCATGCTCTTTTCGGTCATTTTATAACTAAACTAACTTTTCTATTAATCATCCAAATAACTTTTAACTTTTTTAACTGACTTTTTTAAAGCACATATCCAAACATAAATCATATTACACTAACTGACTTTTACTTTAATTTCAGTTACAAAAGTCAGTTTGGTTAGAAGTCAGTTTTGCCCAACGTCAATCCAAACATACTCTTTGTAGTTAGGTAAGGACATACTTTGTCAGGGTCCTATTAAGGAAGTGTTTGGGTAAAAATAAAATCATAGTTTTAAAAGTGCTTTCACAGTGTATGAAATAAATATATAAAGAAATTTATCTCGATTTACGAAAGATTTTTTTTTAAAAGTACTTTTCCAACAATCCAAATACTCCTTAAATCCTTGGATGTATAGCTCTTCCAACTTTGTGAATTTTGTTTTTTTTTGGTTTCGATTCAGATATAAAATTTGAGGAGGATGGAAGATATATATACTTGATCATGATTATAGGCTTTTTTACCCAGACCCTATAAACAGTGAAAAAAATTATCCAAATGCTACACTCTGAAAAATAATTATCAAAATGCTGTAATCAAAATTATTCAAAAGATGAACAAGTTTAGAAATGCGAGAAAGTTGTTTTTCAAGACAACGATTTTCAATCTGACGGAGAGAAATTCAAATCAAGTAGTGAACGATTTCAATTTTCAATGTTAAGCTGCAGATTCCCATCAAGTCATCCCTGCCTCTCATAACACGCACGGGTGAGAATAAGCCAGGCGGCTTGTCAGGGGCCTGTGACCTGGCCTGAGAAGGGCCTGGCCTGGCCTGGCCTCTTAAAATGTAGAAGCAGGGTCAGGCCTGTAAAAAGGCCTGTTTGCCTTATCAGACCAGGTTTAGGCATGATAACAAGCCTGTTAGGCCTGTCAGGCGGCCTGGGCTTGTTATTATTTTGTAAGGCCAAAATTGTAAATCTGCTGCATCTAGGTCATGTTTGCTTCGTCCATTCTTCTTTTGAGTCTTCCTACCCCTAACGGCGCACCATGGCACCAGAGTCTCACGGTCACAGACTCGCTTCATCCATTCTTTGCATCCAGACTTCAGAAGCTAGATCTCTTCGCCGTTCTTCTTCGATCTCCGTTCTTCTTTGCATTCAGAGGCTTGATCTCTTCGTTCATTCTTCTTCGCATTCAGAGGCTTGATCTCTTCGTCCGTTCTTCATCACTAAACGAAGCACCAAAGTCCAGACTCTAGAGGCTCACAGCAGACTGCATTTAAACTTCAGAGGTTCACGGCGGCGCATTCAGCTTCTTCCATTCTTCTTCGAATCTTCCTGGTTGCTGAATCGATTGATTCGCTTTCCATTCTTCTTCACTAATCGCTACTTGCCAGTTGCTGAACGGAGCACCAGAGGCTCACAACGGACTGCATTATAGTGACGTATTCAGCTGGTCGCCCACGCAAATAGCTAGTCACCACCTTCCTGTTCGCTTGAATCGATTGATTCGCTTCTTCCATTATTTGATTCTCAGGTGTGTGACTCATGTTCACACACACACACACACACATTGTCGTGCTCTGCTTATCGACTTGTTTGTGTTCTCATATATTGTTATCTTCTAGGTTTTGTCATCTGAACTGTGGCTCATGTTCACATATATATACATGATTGTGCTCTGCCTGTGTGAGTGTGCTCTGAACTACTCCTCCGGTCCTTATTATAAGACCCAATTTGACTTTTTATTTGGTCCTAATTATAAGACCCAATCCATTTTCTCTCTTATATTTATGCATTTTTTTCCAAAATAATCCTTCTAATAATAATAGTTTTAGCCAATATACTTAATTAGCAAGGATATTTTAGGAATAACAACACTTATTTATTATAAATAACCAACTTAACTTACTTCCTTAATCTTCTCAAATAAGTCAATTGGGTCTTATAATTAGGACCGGAGGAGTATAATGGAATGAATTTAATTGAGAATGATTTAACTTTTACTCTCCCATATTATTTCAACTATAAAGTTCGATGATTTCCAAGAGTACGTGAACCTGAAACAAAGGCATATTAGAGAGAGGCATATTAGAAGTCGCAAACCCACAAAACATGCAGAAGTTTAAAATGAGTAGCCCTTAGCTTTTCGACCTTTGGTGGTGATTAGTAAAGAGTTGTCTGCACTTACTGACTAATCCTGTGGTTATTGATGCGAAAGACTTGCTATTGGTGTCGGTCTTCATATCATTTTAGTGTTTGTATCCTGTGTATGTTTCTAACTTGAATTTGAATGAAAATCTCGTTAGATTAAATTCTATCAAATGTCTATAATTCTGAATTTGTAATTTGATGGTAAAGCTGGACATCTAATCCGGCTTATTTTCTAGACTTTTCTCAAGCATTTTGATTATTCAGTGTATTAATTTACATATTCTTCATATTTTTTATTTTTTGTTGTTATTGAGTTCTAGTTGATATCAACTCCACTTGATCTAATACATATTTAATTTCTTCTTTTTAGGTGCTTGAACAAGACGAAGAAATTGTGTTGAAGATTTAATGCTTTGCGGTGGTTTGATAATTTGTTGTAATTGGAGTAACTAGCAAGAACAAATTGTGTTAATTTGATAATTTCATATTTTCTGTTGGTATTGTAGATAATTTAGGTTGAGTTATTGTAATTTTGAATTGATTTATGTATATTAAAAATTTGTTAAAAAAACAGGCTTTTTAACAGGTCACAGGCCAGGCCAGGCTCAGGCTGAATAAAAGACCTTTCACAGGCCACAGGCTAGGCTCAGGCCAATAGGCCTCACCACAGGCCGAGCCTGTTAAGGGTGAGGCTTGACCTGTTTCCACCCCTTGACGCACCCAAAATGTTGATTTGAAGGAAGCTTTGCATCATGTGTATGCGTCTCATGGCTTTTTATTACCAGTATATAACAAAGAATTGGGTTAAATAATTATCTTATTTGAGCTGGGATTTCTTTTTTTATCTGGTTTCAAATTATTGATAAAAAAATTTATATATGCTATTAATGATCCAATATAGTTAAAAAATGAAATATATTTATTATGGGTGCAATCATGGTACTTTAATCCTAAAATTGTTAGGCTTAAATAATAATTTTTTTATAACAATTATGATTGTTTTCAAAATTAAATTTAATATGTTAATATTTGAAAATATTTTGTTAACATTTAAAATGTCAAGATCATTATTTATCGTTAACAATTCTAAAATTAAAAGACTAAAAATAAACTTTTTAAAGTTAAGAACTAAATTAAAACTATATATAAAGCTAAAAGACTAAATTTATAACTTAGCTGTATTCTCATTATTAGATCAACTTTGAATGACTGAGATTTAATATCTGATAAAAATTTATTTTAATATCAATAAATTAAAAATGTACATAAACAAATTTAAATGTTAAAATTTGATATAAATAATTCACTTTTTTATAATTTTATATTCGATCGTCAATAGCATATATAAATATTTTATCAATAATTTAAAACCAAATAAAAAAAGAAATCCAAGCTCAAATAAGACAACTATCTAACTCAATTCTTGTTCATATACCACTAATAAAAAGCAATGAGACACATAGATACGGTACAAGGCTTCCTTCAAATCAACATTTTGGGCGCATGTTACGAGAGACAGTGGTGACTTGATGGGAATTTGCAGCTCAACAATCAAAATTGAAATCAACAAGGATTTGTTTGGTTTTTTGGTTTAAAAATAATTTTTTATTTTTAAAAACAGAAAAATAAAAAAAAATTTGTATGGTAATTTATTTTTAGTTGATTGTTTTAAAAAACAAAAAACAGTAACATGTATTTAAAAACCAAAAAACCAAAACAACTTTTAAATGATTTTTTATTTTTGTTTTTGTATTTTGTATTTTTTGTTTTAAAAGTTTTGAGAATTTTTTTTCACCTACTATCTACTACTTATCATTAGCAAATACAACTATGACCTATTAAGTATGGTTTTCTATAGGTTTTTTTTTATTAAACATAATTTTTTAAAATTATTATCCAAACAAATTCTTTGGTTTTTTGTTTTCAAAACTTATTCTAGAAAACAATTTTATAAAATTGTTTTAAGAACAAGAAAACAAAGAATAAAAATAAACAGGCCCTTATTTTTTTCAGTATTTTCTTTGTTTTCTTCTTACTCAGGGGACTTTGCAAATTATTGCTTCTTTTTTCTCAGCTTAAAATTTGTAGTTTAACATTAATTATACGTTGAACAGAAAAAGGGTTGTTTCGAAGTTTTCATCTGCAACTTGGGGGTCTACTGATCCTAAGTCTGAAGAGCTCGAGAATTTTCAAAGGATTGCATTGGAGGCGATATGTATTATTTTGAGTAAAATACACAGACACACTTCTATTTTATTTTAATTATAAAAACCTTCCTTCTATTTTGAAAATGTATATAAACCTCTCTTACAATTAAATGCATGTTACACAAACCTCTCTCTTATATTTAATATTCAATTTCCATCTATCCAAACTGTTAGTTGACCGTTAAATTTGATTTTAAATTATTTTTTTATCAAAATATCCCTTTTTAACTTAATAATTATTTAGACATTTATATTTTCCAAAAAATTTTTTTTATAAAATCAAAAATAATTCTAATACATATATTTTAAAAATTTCTAATATGTCATAAAATTTATTAATTTTGATCTAAATCATAAAATTTTATAATTTTAATATTTGATCACATTCATTAGAAATTATTTACTTTGATTTCTTTTAAATTGTGAAAACATATTTCAAATACATAGTTTTTGTTTATCATAGAATTTAAATAATATAAGTTTAAAAGGTTTTATAAATTATTTAAATTTAAAATTCAAAATTTTTAAACACATCTTTATTACAAAATTTTATATACATGTTCAGTCAAAGTATATATATATTTATTGAAAAAATTAGTTAAATTTTTAATCAAGTCTTTTATGTTTGTCTTAAATGAATGAAATTTATGTAACTGTAAAAATAAAATTTAGGAATTTATTAGAATGAAAGGTAAAATAATAAGTAAAATTTATTTTAATATAAATTTTAGTTAAAAATAATGTTTTTAGAATCTTTTTAGAATATTTTTAAAGGTGTTAACTTATTGGATTAAACTGTATATTTTTAAAATAGAAAGAAGGTATGTGTAATTGATGTAAACTAAAAAAGTAGTTAGAATATTTTACGCTATTTTTTTTTTTTTGTATTTCCTTTCATTCATATTGAGTTAACATTCTGTGAATCCAATTATGATAAAATATACGTTTTTTCCCCCCAACATTGAGAGCTGGGAAAACAGGCCGAACTCGTCAGGCTGGCTTGTTTAGGCCTGAAAATTACAAAGGCCGGGTTTGAAATTTTTTCCCTCAAATGGAAAACAGGCCCTGCAGGGCCTGAGGGCTTAAACGGACTGACCCGTTTAGGCCCTTTTATATATTTTTTATTTTTTAAAATTTTTTTGTGTAATTCTAATATTATTAATTTTTTACATTGTTAATGATATTTCAAATATTTAGTTATTATTATCGTTTTAAAATTAAATTTCACAGAATGGTTTGATTTATTTAGTTTTAAACAATAATTTGTCCAATTACATTTTTAAAAAGTGGGTTAATTTGGACTTTAATAATGATTTGATTATATATTATATATGTTGATATTTTTTAACTATATTATATTTCATAAGATAGTATTTTTATACTTATATAACTTGTAATTTTATATGAATTAGAAATTTATGAATTTCAACAACAATGTTTCTCAAACTAAAGTAAAATAATAGCTAAACTGCAAAATTTAAAAGTGAAATTCCTATAAAGAAGAAAAAGTTGATATTGTTGTTACGAAAGAAAAGAAAACTTATGAAGAAAATTAATTGATTATAGCGATGATGAAGTTTTAAAAGATTAATGATAGTGTTTGTTTATTACACGTCTACACTATAGATGAAACTTTTGGATGTTGTTATCTTGTTAATGAATGTTTTAGATGTTCTTGGATGTTGATGGATATTTGTATATAATGATATTTTGTATTTGTAACTTAATTTTATTCATATATATGTCTTTTATTAATAATTTTTCTGGTTTATTTTTATTTTTTTTATAAGAAATAGGAAAAATAGCATTTTTTTCTTAAACAGGCTGAAAGCCCGCGGGCCGGCCCTGAGCCTGTTAGCTTAAGGACCGGGCCTAGCAAATTGAAGTATTTTTAAAATTTCAGCCCTGTAAGACCGGTCTTTTTAAACCCGTCAGCCCTGCAGAGTCGGCCCTGATTCCCAGCTCCATCAACATCTTGAGCTCTCAACTTGCTTTATTTCATTTGAGTCATTATTATTTTTTTTTGGTGAACAAAATTTTAGAAAAGGGGTTGGACTCACCCACGATCCAAGGGCAGGATAACTAACCCTTGACCCTAGCCCTACCCAGCACCGTAGCTTTACTAGGACGAGGAGAGCTCCACGTGGGGGATCACCACATGTTACGAGTCATTATTGAATAGTCGTGAGTAAGTATATCAATTATTTAATACAAGTTAGATTCATTTTTTTTCCATAATTTATTCTTTTTTTGTGTTTTGGGGCCATGCGTTCAACATCTCGGACTCAGCTTCCCCCCCCCCCATGATTTAATACATTTTTAATATAGTAAATACTTCCTTTTTTGTAATAATTGTTTTGCAATTCATGATCAAGTTATAACAATTGTGAAGCTATCGCAATATCCAAGTAAACAAAACGTTAATTAATTAATCAATCAATCAATCAATCATGATACATATTTTTCCTTCTTCTGTGTCCTATGCAGGGGGAAAAAACGTCAAAAGATTAAGTCGAGGTTTAATTCCTCATAAATTGCCCATATCAAACTATAGGGATCTTTTTTGCTCCAAAAAAAATTATAGAGACCTTTGTTTCCAAGTAAACGTAGTACGTTTGTTCCTTCAATCCCAACCTTTCGAAGTTCTCTGAGAAAAACTTGCCTCTTTTCAAGTGCTCGGTGTATTTAAGGATCTAATGTATAGACTTGCACTGCCTTTTTGGCTAATTAAAGAGAGACACAATTAGAATACTGAAAAGAAATAGTCTTCTAACTTAATTTTGTATGAGATAGCATCTAGCTAGCTAAGCCACCCAAGCTATTCAAACAAATTCTGTTCTGTTCATTTTTTTCAATTATGTTGTTACTCAAGGATTAAAGCTCTTCTAACGAATTGGAGGATACAAGATCTATTCTATTGTGTAAATATATACTTCTAGTTACTTTTTTTGTGATGATTATTGCAATGAAATAAAGCTATGGATTACATAGAAGTGAAATCATTTTCTCCATCATAAATGTTTTCTAAGAATCTTTAATTGTGTGTTGCACAATTTTGTACTACAATTATGTAGTACAATGAAATGTTGGGAAAATCATGCTCTCTTAAGAATTTTTCATGCTCACTGTGATGCCAAAACGAATCCTTCATTTTCTGTGATTGTAATGATGGTTATTTTATTCTAAAAGTTTTCGTGCAACATATAAATTCAATTATTAAAGTTAGCCGAGTCATTACTTATTCAGTCTGTACGACTATATTTTTAAGTTGCGAAATATATGTTTGAATGCTAATGTGATTTGTGGTGGTTTATGCGGATGAGTGCTTTACTTGCCTGATTTTGATTGTTTTGAAATATATTTCAGTGATTATAATTAGTTGGTGAAAATTAATATTTCATGATATGTTGAATATCATTAATTATATATAAATTCTAATCGTAATAGTATTATATGTATTATGCCATTTTGTTCTGTTAATGTTGCTTTGAAAGTATTTTAGACTTTTGATTTCAGTAATGCTAATGCATCGCGCGAGTAGTAAGTATTAGTTCATAATAAATTATTAACATGTCAAAATCAATTCAAAAGTTGCAAAGATCTAACTTCTAATTTCAGTTATCTATAAACCCTTAAGGTCATCATACTAACCATTCTTTAACAAAAACAAGTCTCACAAGACAAATTCAATAACAATAAAGTTTAATAATTCATAACATAGTCCAATAGCATTTTGTAAATTTCACACAATTTAAAATCACTCGCAAATAATATATAAACATACATAACAAGTAAAAAGTGGTTAATTACTTTTGTTCACACACAAAAAAAAAAGGGTTACTTCTTACTCAAATTAAAGAAAAGGATAATCACAAGATTAGCTCTATGCTGAGACCAATAATCTAATAATTAATATACACAATCAATATATTCACATATCAATCCATAAGCTATTTAATTAGTTGAGAACATATATATACTAATATATAGTTAAATTTCTATGCTAAAATTCCAATTCTCTCATAACCTATAATTTAGTCTTTCAACACTAAATTATAACCTTTCTAAGAATCTAAATTACTCATTTAAATCCTCTAAATTATTTACTTTAATAAACATTTTTTCCAAATTTTCAGATATGAAATTATTATATTTAAAATTTAAAAGTCTCATTTCCAGTTTAAATATCAAAACTAAACGATTAAAAGTTTAATAGCAACTCCAATACACTTAAATAAATAATCTAATCAAAATTTTTATAGTAGAAATATCATCTTTCCCACCAAATAAAATTAAACTGATTAAAATGATATACTAAATTAGTTTTATAATAATATGGTTTCAAATTTTAGACATAAAATTTTTTTCAAAATAACATAAAATCATTACCATTAAATAGAGTTATATGAGTAAAATAATTTTTATGAGATGCATTTAATGAAAAGACGCAGTTTAAAATACCTAAATGATCTTTAAAACTGAAATGCTAGACTAAGAATTTAGTAGCCGCGACGCGTCGAGTCGTCGACCCTCACTTGTCTGGACCCTCACTTGTCTCTCCGGAATTCCCTACTGTAGCTGAAAAGAAAAGGCATTAGTGAGGGTATATGTATTCATCACAATTTCTTTAAAGTAAATATATTATCTTTATCTGTTTTGTTTTTGTATTGTTATATTATTATATATAACTTTTTATTTAATGAGATTTCTCTTAATATTTTAAACACTGACAGTAACAAATATTAAAACAAGATTTCATAAAAACTTTGTGTGCATATATTTTTTGTATTTATAAAAATTTTTTTTATTTATAAAAATACTTTTGGCCCTTTAATGAGATCAATACTATATCCAAAACAATTAAGTGCTTTTACAGTATACGAAGTAAATATATGAAAGAGTTTGTCTCAATTTACGAAAAAGTGTTTCTGAAAAGTGATTATTGGGATATCCAAACACTCTCTAAATCATCTTCTTATGACCAGGAGCAAATACAAATGGGCCAATTTAAATGGCCCAATAACAAAAATCTTATTCAGACCCGGCATCATCAAGTCATTCCAGTTTGTCCTTTGCATGCATAGATTGTCTCATATTATATGTGATGTAGTGAATGAAAACAGACGGAAACCTGCTAGGACTTCTAATAGTGGTCCTCTAATATCTCATTTAATGTTTGCGGATGACCTTCTATTATTTGAAGAGGCCACTGAGCTACAAAAGATGGGATATTGATAAACTACTACATATCATGTTTATCCACCTGCTTGTTTTCCTCGCACAGAAATTGATTTCTTCAAGGAAATCAAAACTTCCTTGCAGGCTTTTTTTTCAGCCATGTCTTTATTGGCAGCTTTAGAGGTGTACTTACAAGTTTTCCCATTAGCTACAACCCTAACTGTGACACAAGTTAAGCCATTGTTTCTATCTACCAATGGCTCCCCCAAATGCAATTTATAATTTGGTTTTTGACAGAATTCTCGCAATTCACGAACAGGGTGAATCGGTAAAGTTTCAGGTGTTACCAAAGGTTCTAACAGGGGCCTGATGCTTTTGAACACAACCTCTTTGTTGAACCCAGAATCAACGAAAATTGCTCCAGCTAGAGACTCTATGATGTCTGCAAGTACCTGTCAATAATGAATAATATTAACACTGGGCTCAAGATTAGGGCATTTTATATGACTCACACACCTTCCCATGGAGGTAGTATATTCTATATGTTAACCTAGAAGCTTTACATTCATAAAATGAAGGCAGAGGAAGTGTTGTTTAAAAAAAAACAGAAGGAAAAAAAAAAGTGAGGTTTAGATTCCAAAATTAATTATATGATTATATTATCACTCTCTAGTTGAATGCAGCCTCTACGTCTTCACGTGATTGTAGAGGATCAAAAAGCAAGATCCTACTCTAATCATGAGTAAATGTACCTAAATATAGGAACTAAATAACTAATTTGTATAAAAAAATTAGTTAAGTTAGTCATTCGTAAAAAATATGTGTTGGTTTTCCTAAAACACCCTTTAATTACCTGCATTAGAAATTATTCCTTAATGAAAACCTCCTTAATATATATATATATATATTCAATAGATAGGGTTTAGGAAAAGAATTATAAGGGAGACAAAGTTAATTAGTATCTTATATTTAGTATTGAAGGGAGTATTTGAATATGAGCACTAAAACACCACGAACGTACACTAAAATAAAGCATTGCTTAAGGACCAATAAGATATGTATATTCAATAGAGAGAGTTTAGGAAAGAATTATAAGAGAGACAAAATTGATTGGTATCTTATATTTGGGATCAAAGCTGACCCTTTTACTAACTCTTATGTTTAGTAATGAAGTGAGCATTTGAATATAAGCACTAAAATACCACTATGAGAAAATAGTAGAATAAACATGGACTAAACTAAAGCATTGCTTAAAGACCAATAAGATGAAAAATGAGGGCTAACCTTGGGGAGAAAAGTCTCCGTATCCCATCCAAAAGTTGGTTCAGTAGAAGACCCTTTAAACTTATTTATTGCTTGAGCGATATTCTTCTCTAATTCTTGAGAGGAATGAAGTATGTGTTTGTGTAATTCAAACTTAATGGCAGATCGAGCATAACAATCGTTATTTACAGAAGCAGACCTCATGTCAGTCAACAAACCTTGAGATGGGCCAGGATATTTATTGTACAGATGCTCAGTGATGAGAAAATCCAACAAAGAATCCCCAAGAAATTCTAGCCGCTGCAAAGAAAAAATTATATATGTAATATTCAATTCATTCATTATGAAAGTAATAGAAAAAAACATAACTACTTATTGGTTACATCAAAACTTCCAAAAGATAGACCGCTTCGAACAAAATGACCCTGAAGATTTGCCATTCATAGATAACTATAAACAAATTAACGCCTTCTTTTCATATGATAAACTGATAATAGTAATCATAGCCCTACTATGAGGTGGAAATTCATCAATAGTTCTAAAGCTAACTTCAATTCATCCTCATCTCATGTATCTTTGTTATAGTCAAAGTGAATAAAGTGGAAATTCATCAATAGTACCATTAGCATGCTATGATATGTATGTACTAATAGATTACTGATTTTGGTTTTGCTAGAACCAATGATACCATCAGGAAAAAGAGTTTTTGGTTTTAAGGTACCTGATAACGTGGAATTTCTAGCCGTGTGTAGGAACCATGGGTAAGAGCTTCCACCAAGAGAGAGCTGTCGTTGAATGAGTAGTTCAATAAGGATTCCAGAGATTTCACATTTACAAGGGTCTGTGGATGTGCGATGAGAAGCCTCTTATTGGGTGTTATATCAAAATCCACCTTTATTCCAATCCAATCCAAAAACTTCAAAGCAGCTTTCTCTCCACCTGTGCTAAGGATAGCCCCAGTTAAGGCTTCAACAACATCTGCAACTTTCTCATTGTCCAATTTTCTGTTCCCATCAACATACATTTTTGTCATATCAGAGGCTAGCTCCTCTTTTAAAGTAACATTCCTAGATCTATCTCCGGGTATAATCCACTTCTTTGGATCAAAAGGGCTGGTTCGTATGAATCCCTGCAGAGCCAAAAAAAAAAAAAAGTTAAGAGAGAAGAAAAGGAACCATTTTCCAAATGAGAATACTTACATCAAGTCCCTTATATCCATCACGTTAAGTTCTCCAGGTACATATGACTGTGTCCTTTTTTGTTTCATGTCAATAAGGACACATGATCATGTGTAATTAGAGAACTTGACATAATGGATATAAGGAACTTGACCTAAGTTTTTTCCTTTTCAGAATACAGCACAAGACATAAGCGGATTTTTATCTCTCTTGGTTAAGGTGTTTTAAGGTGAGAAAGAAAACATACCGGGAGATTAGAGTTGCACCCTAACCTACAGAGGGCGACATTAGATACCATCTCGTCCTTCTTCTTACTAAGGAGCCCTTCAGGATCAAATGGATAGGTTTGATAAAGATGCCGAACAACAGCATATTTAAGGAAAGAATCTCCAAGAGTCTCCAGCGATTTATAATTAAATGACTCTTGGCATTCGTTCGCAGTAATTGCTTCCAAGATCTGCAACGCACAAAGCAGATGCCATTAGGACAGGTATCATCAACAACACTAGAATAAACAATATATGTATATAAGAAAATAGAAGTCCATCGTTAAGAGATAATGAAAGCACGAGCAAGAGATGGAGAAGTTTTCAGTCCTTGGCAAACCATGGAAATATAACTGTTAGAATTAAATCATGCTAGCACGTTTTAGCAACAATAGAATAATGGCTTACCTTGTTTGTTGGGATATGATTTTGCATGCACATCTTTTTCAAGTTGAAAGCCACAAGCAGTGACTCAAGCCGATGCATTATTGGTGGAATGAGTGAGAATGAATATAATGTACTGACCGATATGGGTGACAAAAGAATAGAGCACAGTTCAGGAGGCAATTCAACTGAAGCGTTGCCTGGTTCTAGGGGGGGGGGGAAAGAATAATCAGCAACACACAGAGACAAATGTTACTAACAATGGCTTAAGAAAGTTGAGACTTCTAGAGTAAAAAAAAGCTAAAAGTAGCTTTTGCACTTGTGTCATGGGCAAAAAACTTCTCGGAAACCCTGCACAAGCACCTTTACCAGTATGAATCCGTATAAAAGAATCAGAATTCCAACCTTTTTCCTTCCCTTGTCTGTTTTTGTCAAGGTAGTTTTTCACTTGAAATGTATCCCTTCCCTTATATAGCTGTTGATTTTCATAACGCAAATTAATTTCATGCCTGAAATGTAGGATAAGGGATAAGAATATGTCACGGTGAAACAACCAATGGGAAATATTAACAGCAAGACCTCAGAAACGAATATTATCATACTTTTCTTTAAAGTATTTCTTGTATGTCCTTGCTTTGCCCTTCCTGAATCTAAGCCGAGAGTTTCCATCCAATTTCATCCTATCAGTGATGATATAAAAACGACCACTATGGGGAGTATGGACCAATGAATTTTCAAGTTCACAGGAGCAAACTGGGCCATCTGAAGTGAATACATTTGCAACATGCTTCTTGCAGCCTTCTTGAGATGAAAGCCAATCAATGGAGAAAGGTCTTTGATGTGTGGAAGTGGAAGGAAATAGAAGATAATCAACCTCAGGATTATCTTCCAAACAGAGTTTATTTAAAATGTCTGTCAACTTAGCCATATCATAACCAGAAAGAACCCCAAATACTTTGATCTGGGATTTTCTCCACAGAAGAACCTGGAAAGGAGCCCAAAAAAAGAAAAATCACGGTAACTTCATTAAACTTTGTTATTATGCTATATAACATAGAAAGAGAACAAGGTGGCATACCTCATTTAGGCCAAGATTTTTTGTTCCAATGTATTGAAACCTCACTGTCAGATTCCCTCGGTCAATGCGCATTTCAAATTTCATTGACTCCATAACTTCTGGGTCAAGCTCACACTTTATGGCAAGAATCACATCACTAGTTGAAGCATCACCAGTAAAGTCTTGTTTCAACTCTATTAAATAGCAGTGATACACTGTATTTCCATCAATTTGTGAAAATCTGTTGACCAATTCAGGCGGGATATAACGAGGTTGCTCTTCATTATAGGATTCATTCACTGTAAGAATCATATAAATGGTCAAACAAAAAGGAAACATATGAGGAAAGCAAAATTTCATTTTGAATTATCATCACAAGTTCTATAGTACAACAAATGATAGGCATGAAATTTACCTGATTGACTCATTCTTGCACTAAATTATTCTGCTTGACAGTATCAGAGACAAGATTGCCTGTCAAAACTTCAAGCTGATGAAGTTCTTTGTAATCGTCAAGGCAAGCCTTAGTGTTTGATCTTGAAGGTTCTTAGAACCTTAAAAACGAACCATCGGTAATGGGCTTCTATTTCAAATCGGTGACAAAAATTGCAGGTAGAAGGTTCGAAGAAATGAAGGTGAGAGAGCGATCGAGAGTAGAGATCCCACAAGGCAAGCAAGCACGAAGCAAAAAGATTCTCAGAAATCAAAGGATAAATAGTACAGATTAGTGTTCAGCTCAAAAAAAAAAAATAGTACAGATTAGTGCCTCCTTCGTGAGCAAGTTAACTTTCCACACAACGAGACCCCGCAAGTCAAAAAGAAAGAAAAATAATCATCATCTGTTCTCGCTTTCGCAAAGAAGGATAGCGAGTGATGTAAAGAGGCAAGCTCAGGGAAAGTTCCAAGCTCAAAACAAAAGACTCATGGCGTGCTTCTGTGGGCCAGCTTCCCTCCTTGTTAAGCTAACTTAACTGTACATTGTATGATGTGAACATTTTGCCTTGGAAAAAAGCGGGGAGAATTGTTATCACGTAATTACTAAAAAAAAAAAAAAACTACAATGCGTGATGTTGCCCTTAATTTTATTTATTATGATTTAAGAAAATTTTACTAAATAACTTCATTTACCCATTGGAAGCGGTAATAGATAAAGATTTATAAAAATGTAGAACCAGAATTACACATGATCGCAAAACTTTACGAGCCAAATCTCTACAAACGATGCATGTTAATCGACTACATATTATATTTATCCACTTGATCGTTTCTTCATATTTTTTCCCCTTTGAAAATGCCTTTTAACGTACAAAATCTCATCTTAATGTTTTTTTTTTTGGGGGGGGGGGGGAGTTGAAATAGAAAGAGAGCCGGTCAACCACCTTGTAGGCTTGTAGCTGATCGCATGACATGAAATGTTCATCTTAATTTTTTTGTTGAGATTAATTTAGGATAATTTAGATTGAATTTAAAATTTTGTTTTAATAGATACTGAAATTAAAAATAAAGATAATCTTATAACTAACACTTTTTTTAAAAAATAAGCTTATCATTGAAAAAATTGCATGTTTCAAATTTTAAATATAACAATGCATACCAAATTTTGGATGGTCTGTATTCCATTATAATTGTATTTATTACTATGATGAGTATTGAATGATGATCGATAAGCATGAGAATTTGTGTAAATAAAAAATTAAGGACAATTTTTTACACTTAATTGTAAACTTGAGTTATATGGTTATTTTATGGACCAATGTATATTTTTACTCTCTTTTTTGGCCAACATATTTACTCTTAATTTTACCTAGTATGGTTTAAGCAAGTTTTACTAAGTATACTGTACAACATATTATGTTTATTCACTTTCTCGTTTCTTCATTTTTTTTTTCCCCCTAATGCCTTTCTACATACAGAACCACACATGTTAATGCTTTGGGGGTTTTTGGTGGTAAAAAAAGGTCTTTTGAGGGGAGGGTTTAGTTATTGATTATTGATAATATTCAGAATGCAGTTAAAAATAATATTTTTGCTGAAAATATAAAAAAAATTTGGGCTTTTTATGTATTCATCATAATTGTTTTTACAATAAATATAGTATATTTATTTGATTTTATTTTGTATTTATTTAATTTTTATATTACATATAGACTATTCTTTAATGAAATTTCTATTAATATATTAAACATTGATGATTCTCACAAAAAAATTGCAGATGTTGGCAAAAAAATATTTACAGAAAATAAATGTACGCACCTTTGCATGCACATGTTAATTGTACTCATAAAAAAAAATTCTTGGCCCTCAATGAGATCAATGCTTGATCCGTAAAATTTGAAAAGCCTATCAGATGAGCCTAACTCAAACGAAGGATCACATAAAAATGGGCCAATTAACGTGGCCCAAAAACAAAAATCTCATCATATGTCAGCCCCACGTCATCAAAGCCATTCAAGTCATGAGCAAGCATGCATGTGACTGGGAACGTCATCAGCAGCACCCGGTCATAATCGGAGTCACAGCCCTCGTGACAAAACACATCAGCAAATTGTCAATGTCAGTTGGCACCCGCCTCAACAGACACGTCACCAAATGCCACCGTCAAGTCAATTGCCAAATCAGCTGCCATGTTGTCACTTTTGGCTGCATCATCATCCTAGTCAGCACATCAGCATGACACGTTACAACATGTTGTCAGCTGAGTCAACAGACACCTAACAAACACCTCACAAATCGACATGTTATCAAAGTGAGAGGACACATCATCATGAAACGTCGGTTAGTAGATATGCCATCAGCAGTCAGCACCCACCTCAGCAAACACATCACCAATCTGACATGTCATCATCTGCCATGTGGTCTCATCTTCCGTGTGATCATCCGAGTTGTGTGTCACATTGCCTGCCTGTGTCTTTCTGTCCTCATCGTCATTTGAGTTAGAGGCACCTCATCTTGCCATGTCATCCAACTGAGCCTGCCAGCATCGGCCACGTATGCCCAGTAGACACGTCTCATTTAGCCTAGTCATCATCTTGTTAGGTGCCACATTGACAGACAAATCACCAATTTGGCAATTGGCCAGTCATCATCTGAGTCACATGACAGATCACATGACATTTCATCATATTATCCCAGTCATAGTCGTGTCAGATGCCACGTGATTTATTCGTCACCGTCGTACCAATCATCGGCACAGGAACTCTGTCCTCGGCTTCCCCATTTCGCACATCAGCTCTGGTCACCGTCGCCTTCGGCCGGCTGCTGTCGAAGTTCCGAGGCCATTGATCAGAGACCTCGCCTCACCCCTTTCTTCCCCCCCAACCGTCGCTTTTCGTCGTCGTCTCACCCCTTTTAACCCTTTCCTGTTCCGCCCCTTTTCGTTTTCAATCGGACATCGTCTTCATCATCCTAGTCGTATTCTTACTGACTCTTGTATTATGGTGCAGTTTTTCTGTGCTTGTCTTAACTACTTCAACTTGTCTTCCCTTGTTCCCCCCTCCTCTTATATGTACTGATTTACCTTTGTCATATTCATCTCCTTCATTTCCTTCTAACAGCCTTTTTATTTTATTTTTTCCCCGTCATTGTTCCCAGAATTAGGCATTGTATTACGTGACATGATTTTGTGTTACCCTTCTTACTGTTTATTATAAATTTGCAACTTAAATCTTCAACCAAGGACCTCAAACATAAGGTCAGTTGCCGTTTACTACAATCACTGCCCTGAAATCATAATTCATCATTTGAAACTCTCTTTCCTGTCAACAAGTGAAGTTTAGAAATAGAAATTGACCTTCTTGGGCTAGGCAGTTGTAAGTAACACACAAACACAAATAAACAAAAGGGGGCGTTTGTCAATTAAGTGTTTGCACTCCTTAATTCTACAATTTACAGTCTTTATGTATGCATTTTGTGTTCAATACACGAGAGTCGAAATATGGATCAGTCTGCCTCTCTTTTCTTTCGCCACAATTCTTATATGATTTTTCACCATCTATTCTTAATGTTTCTTATTTTAGGGTTTTCATTGTTGCTTGTTGAGTATCAACTGTATCAAGTATTGTGAATAGAGGGCATTTAACAAGATGTTTGGTGCATAGAATGATTAGAATGGTATGGAATGGAAAGAAAAATATGATGAAAAATGCATTTTGTGATAAGATATAATTCTCGTGCCTGGATCAAAAAAAAAAAAAGAATTTAAAATTGTTGAATGATGAAATATGTTTACTTCAATGCAACCACAGATGACCTTAAATGGCTGTACCCCTTATTTCATAGGACGTAAATTACTCTTAATTATTTTATGCTTTGGATATGTTGTTTGACAACTCTTGCATTCTAACGCTTAGATGGAACATATTATACCATAAATGGATATCTCTGTAATGTCTCTGCCCTCCTATGCGTGTTGTGTTCCTATATAGGTAACGTCATTTGCAAATTGGAATCCTTGTGCTTTATTTTTTCACTTACATATGTTGTATTCTTATATGCAGGGGTAATTATATTCAGTTTTGCGTTCATCTTTTGCATTTATAATATCTATATTTATAATCATGGTAAATTATTCAATCCTTGAAGCAGTCATTTTTTGATAGAGTTCTAGAGGTGTGGATTTGTTGAGAGGGAAACTCATTCTTTCTCAAACCCCATTGCCCCATGAAAACAGCAGCAGTAATGAGATGCTTAAATTGTGTTAGTAATACGGGTGTGTATGCAGAACTTGTAGCATATTATTGCTGAATTGACCAAGTTCTATACTACCTGGGGAGGCCTAGAAAAGTAATTATCTTGTGTCCATTTGTGGGTTTCTAATGGATGATACTGGGCGTCGTGAAAATGGAAGGAACAAAGCCGATCAATATAAATCAGCTCAAGGGCAGATATATTGAAATAACTTTCTGCTCATTAATATACTCAACTGTTGAAGTTTGCATGTAGTAATTGTTTAGTGTCAAGCCAATCACCTTGTAATCTAGTGGCATGCAAACTCTCTTTTTAAGTGAGAGGTTACAGGTTCAATCCTGCTTGTAATCTTAAGCCGTTAGTGTCTGCTCCTTTAATTTTTTTTTAAAAAAATGCTAGTGTGAAATGTATTTCCTATAAAAAAAAATTGTCTTTAATATTGATCTCAATACTCTTGTTGCAGTGGTTGATGCAACATCAACCTTCCATGAAGCAAATTGCAGCAATTATGGCCGAAAGAGATGCAGCCATTCAAGAGAGAAATCTATCCCTTTCTTTCAAAAAAGGCAGCCCTTGCAGAGCGTGATATGGCGTTATTGCAACATCAAGGCAGCATGTCTTCTTATCCTCTAGGATGCCAAATTGCCCGAAGTGTCAAGCATGTGAATCATCCTCAGCAACAAGTACACCATCTATCACATATGGGTGATGCCTCTTACAGCACATGGGAAATGCATACCAGCGACCAGGGATGAAGATTGAGCTCTGAAGGCTGAAAGTCTCAACGATCCTCTTCTCATTGTGTTTTGCTTTGATTTGTGTCCGGCAAGATGTAATTTGTGGATACAAATGAGTTATAAAATCATGTTTGAAGCCCTAAACCCTAATCTAAAATCAATTGCCGCAGCTTTTAAAAACACATTTACAGTCCTGTATCTTCAAATCAAAAATCATGCTTACATGGGACCTGGATTGTCTTCTATCAATAAATGACTGCACTAGGTGGATTCAATTGATTTCAGCCATTGATTAGAGCATTTTATATGATTTACACACCTTCCCCTGGAGGAGGTATATTCTATATGTGATCTCAACCTAGAAGCTTTACATTCATAAATTGAATGCAGAGGGTGGGTTTAGAGAAAAACAAAAGGGAAAAGGGTGAGTATTAGATTCCATAACTGATTTTGAGATACGGGCTTCATATTCAGTCAATCTTCTTGCATCACTATCTATTTGAATACGGCCTCCAAAGCCAGCTTCTTGTCGATGAAATGACCCTAAAGATTTTGCCATTCACAGACAAGACAACTATAAACAGATTAACGTCTTCTTTTTATATGATAAAGTGACTAATAATCATAGCCTTACTATTAGGTGGAAATTCATCCATAGTCCTAAGGCTAACTTCTATTCAGTCTCACCTCAAGTGTCTGTACTATCTCTAGTCTTCAATATAAGATACAACTTGTAGTTTAAAGTTTAATTTGAACTACAAACTAGATCTTATATTAAGAACTTGGGGTAATATTTTGTTTAACGTTATTAAGTCCAAGCATGCTATGACTTGTACATGCAAATGAAGTACAAATTTTGGTTTTATTAATATCAGTAATACCAATGCAAAAATCAGCTTTTGGTTTTAAAGTACCTGATAACAGGAATTTTTAGTAGCAAGTAGACAAGAGCTTCCACCAAGAGAGAGGTGTCGTTAAATGAGTAGTTCCATAAGGATTCCAGAAATCTCGCATTTACAAATTAAGTCCATGGTCTTCTTTGACGTGTAGTTGATGGAAGCAGAAGCTAATCAATTATCAAACTCAAGATTATCTTCTAAACAGAGTTCATTTGAAACGTCTATCAACTTAGCCATATTATAAACAGAAAGAATCCCAAATACAGTGATATGGAATTTTCTGCACTGAACCTTAAAAGGGGAAAGAACAGTAACTGGACGATGTGAACATTCTCTACACTGGGGAAACAACAACAACGAGAACACACAGTACAAACCTAAGCAGTAAAAACTAGAAAGTAACAATGTTACAACAAAGAAAGACTTTAAGCATAAAAGACATCTTCAACAGCAATGGCTGAACTGCAACCGGTGGCTGAAGAGTTCCAAAGTTCACTTGCGACTTCCTTTTTCGAGTGAAGAGCTAAATAGGTAACTAAGGGAAATGGATATCGCACCATATTACAACAGTAAAACATAAGGAATATTCAAAACTTAGAATTCTATGTAATCACAAGACTTTCCAAACCAGATCTCTTCAAGTGATGCAATATTGCAATATTAACTACGTATTACTTTTTTCCACTTGCTTGTGTCTTCAAACAGCATTGATTTTCTTCAAGGAAGTCAAAACTTCCTTGCAGGCTAGTTTTTTGGCTAGGTCTCCTTTGGCAGCTTTACAGGTTTTCTCATAGATTTTCTTATTAGCTAGAACCCTAACTGTGACACAAGTTAAGCCATCGCTTCTAGACACCAATCGCTCCTCCAATTTATAATATTGTTTTTGGCAGAGTTCTTGCAATTCACGAACAGGTTGAACCGGTAAAGTTTCAGGTGTTACCAAAGGTTGCAATAGGGGCATGATGCTTTTGAACACAATCTCTTTGTTGAACCCAGAATCAACCAAAATTGCTCCAGCCAGAGACTCTATAATATCTGCAAGCACCTGTCAATAATGTATAATATTAACATCGGACTCGAGATTAGGGCATTTTATATGCCTTGCACAGCTTCCCATGGAGGCAGTGTATGTTACTCCCTCCATTCCCTAGCATAGGAGGTAGTTGAGGGACTTGTTTTAGTTGTAAATCTATTTTGCTATTGAATTTATAATTTTTTTTTAAAATTATCCATATTGATTGTACTTATTAAGGAAGTTTCCATCAATGGATAACTTCCAATACAAATGATTAACTAATTTCCTTAAGCTCTACAAATCAATTATTTCGCTCCTGTATATAGAACTAGAGAGAGTACATGTTATCTCAACAAAAAAGCTTTACAATCATAAAATGAAGGCAGATGATGTGTTTAGAGAAAAATAGAAGGAAAAAAGTGAGATTTAGATTTCATAGCTAATTATCTTTTGTCACTCTCTAGATGAATATACCCTCTACACATTCATGTGATTGTTGAAGATCGAAAAGCCTACTCTAATCGCTGGCCAGGGAAAAAAAGAAAAAAGCCTACTCTAATCATGAGCAAATCTACCAAAATGATTATTTTCTTTATTACAATCAATTTAAATACTCACAAACATGTTAACATAAGGTTTAAATGCTAGAACCTCATCTACACAGGATAAGTAAAGTTATTAACTAGGACAGCTTGTGCTTTGACACCAAAGGAATATTTGAATATAAGCACTGAAGCACCTACCGTGACAATAGTATAATAAACATAGACTCAACTAAAGCATTGCTTAAAGACCAATGAGATGAATAGTGAGGGCTAACCTTGGGGAAATATGTCTCTGTATCCCATCCAAAAGTTGGCTCACTAGACTCTTCAAAACTATTTGTGGCTTTAACAATATCCTTCTCTAATTTTTGAGAGGAATGGAGTATGTGTTTGTGTAATTCAGCCTTAATGGCGGACCGTGCATAACAATCATTATTTACTGAAGCAGACCTCATGTCAGTCAACAAACCTGGAGATAGGCCAGGATGCTTATTGTACAGGTGCTCAGTGACGAGAAAATCCAGCACACAATCCCCAAGAAATTCTAGTCGCTGCAAAAAAAAAAAAAAGATCCAAAAATGACCCTGAAGATTTTGCCTTCCATATGTAACTGTAAGCAAATTAAGGTCTTCTTTCGTATGATAAACTAATAATAATAAGAACAGCCCCACTATTAGGCTGAAAATCACCAGGAGTCCTAAAGTTAGCTTCAATTCAGTATCATCTCAAGGGTCTCATGACTTGTATGTGCCTGAACCATGCTAGCAAATGTAGAACAGTTTTTGGTTTTTCTGAAATGATACCAGCATGAAAATCTGCTTTGGGTTTTAAAGTACCTGATAACATGGAGTTTCTGGCAGCATGTAGGAACCATGGGTGAGAGCTTCCACCAAGAGAGAGCTGTCATTGAATGAGTAGTTCAATAAGGATTCAAAATATCTGACATTCACAATCCTCTCTGGCTCTAGGCTTAAAATCCTCTTATTGGGTATTATATCAAAATCCACCTTTATTCCAATCCAATCCATGAACTTCAAAGCCGCTTTCTCTCCACCCTTGCTCAGGAAAGCCCCAATTAAGGCTTCAACAACATCTGCAATTATCTTATGTTTTATTTTTCTATTCCCACTAACATACATTCTTGTCATATCAGAGGCCAACTCCTCCTTTAAAGTAACATTTCTTGATCTGTCTCCTGGTATAATCCATTTCTTTGGATCAAAAGGGCTGCTTCGTATGAAGCCCTGCAATTAAAAAGGAACCATTTTCAGGATACTGTACAACACACAAGCGGATTTTTACATTTCTTTGTTAAGGTGTTCTATGAAAAGAGAGAATACCGGAAGGTTAGAGTTGAGCCCTAACCTACAGAGGGCAGCATTAGATATCATCTTGTCCTTCTTCGTGCTAAGAAGCCCTTCTGGATCAAATGGATAGGTTAGATAAAGATGCTGACCAACAGCATACTTAAGGAAAGAATCGCCAAGAGTCTCTAGAGATTCATAATGAAATTGCTCTTGGCATTCTTTTGCAGTAATTGCTTCCAAGATCTACATAGCATATAGCAAATGTCCCTTAGTGCAGGTATATACATCTAAGACAAAATAAAACTCCACCATTAAGATATAATGAAGGCAGTGAGTAAGAGATAGAGAAGTTTACAGTAGACATTATGTGAAAGTCAAACCTTCTGAAACAATGAAATGGCAAAGAGAATAATCCATCAAACATCTTTAAGCAAATAATTACATTCATATTGAGAAGTCACAACGCAGTTAAACCAAAAGATGCTAACATGGAAAATTCACATCATATCAAAAGTGTCACATTATTGTTTAGTAATCTGATTAATCTCTTTTTAGCATACTGGTTAAGACTTGTTTGAAAAAAGAGGCCGAAGCAGTTCTTACTAGTGCCCTGCTTTTATCAGTGTTTGCCCTTAAAACTACTTCTCTATTTGGTCCATTAAAAAAAAAACAAAATTTCCATAAACTATTAATCTTCAAAAACATATATTCCTTTTCTTCATCATATGGATAGCCAATGAGCCTCAGTAGAAAGACATGAAATTTTCAATCCTTGGCAGAACATGGAAACATAACTACTATAATTAGATCATGATAGTTCATTTTGTCGGCAAAAGAATAGTAGCTTACCTTGAATGTTGGAATATCATTTTGCTTGCACATCTTTTTCAAGTTGGAAGCCAAAAGTAATGACTCAAGCCGATCTATTATTGATGGAATGAATGAGAAAGAATATATTGTGCTTACTGATATGGGTGACATAAAAATAGTGCACAGTTCAGGAGGCAATTCAACCGAAGCCTTGGTTGATTCTGAAAGAAAAAAAACATATA
The DNA here is from genome assembly GCF_004799145.2 of Neltuma alba. NCBI lineage: Eukaryota > Viridiplantae > Streptophyta > Magnoliopsida > Fabales > Fabaceae > Neltuma > Neltuma alba. The sequence goes on along the minus strand of NW_021634745.1, from coordinate 8,493 downwards.
TATATATATATATATATATTCAGCAGCACATAAAGAGACAAATGATACTAATACTGGCCACTATTATCTTTCATTGCATATAGTCATATGGTAGGGTTGAACCTCAGTTTTTACAAAAATGCTCTTTATCTTATATAAAGAAAGAGTTGAAACTTTTTTTTTTGGGGGGGGGGGGGGACCTAAAAAAAGCTTTTGCACTTATTTCAGAAACCTTCCCGCACAAGACAATTAACAATTATGAGTCCAAAAACAAGATTCAAAATACAAACCTCTCTCCTTCGCTTGTCTGCTTTTGAGACGGTAATTTTTTACGTGAAATATATGCCTTCCGTTATATAGCTGTTGGTTTTCATAACTCAAATGGATTCCATACCTGAAATGGAGGATAAGGGATGAGAATATATCAGAATAAAACACCCACTGAGAAATGTTGACTTGAAAACTAGACCACAGCAACAAATATATTATCATACTTTTCTTCAAAGTATTTCTTGTATGTCATTGCTTTGCCATCCCTGAGTCTGAGCAGAGAGTTTCCATCCAATTCCATTCTATCAGTGATGATATAAAAATGACCATTATGAGGAGTATAGACCAATGAATTCTCAAGTTTGCATGAGCAAACTACATCATCTTTAGTCCATATATTAGAAACATGTTTGGTGCAACCTTCTTTAAATGAGAACACAGAAGTAACCGAAGGCCAATCAATGGTCAAAGGTCTCATATGGATGAAAGTGGCTGGAAGTAGAAGATAATCCATCTCAGGATTATCTCCCAAATAGAGTTCATTTAAAATGCCCATCAACTTATCCAAATTATAATGAAAAAGAATCCCAAATACAGCGATCTGGAATTTTCTGCACAAGAGAACCTGAACGGGGAAAAACATACATTAACTGCATTAAACTTTTGTAAGACTTGCTATTATATTATACAATACAGACAGAGATCAAGGTGGCATACCTCATTTAGGCCAAGGTTTATTGTTCCAATGTATTTAAACTTCACTGTGAGACTCCCTCGGTTAATACACATTTTAAATTCCATTGACCTGATAACTTCTGGGTCAAGCTCACGCCTTATGGCAAGAATAACATCACGAGGTGAGACATCATAGGTAAAATCTTGTTTCAACTCTATTAAATAGCAGTGATACACTGTGTTGCCATTAATGCGTGAAAATCTGTTGACCAATTCAGAAGGGATATAATGAGGTTGCTCCTCATTAGAAGATTCATTCACTGTAAAAATCAGATAAATGGTCAAACAAAAAGGAAAGCAAAATAATTTCATCTTGGATTATCATCACATTGGTAAAAAGATATAATAGGCGTAAAAAATTACCAAATTCTCGCCCCAGCTTTGTTTCCATGACAGTCTCAGGGACAAGATTGCCTATCAAAGCTCCAAGCTTATGAAGTTCTCCGCAATTTCAAATGGGTGACGGAAAATGCAGGTGAAAAACTTGAAGAAACGAAGGTGAGAGAGAAAGAGAGACTACAAGGCAAGCAGGCACAAGGCAAAGTTCTCTGAAACGAAAGTATAAATACTACACAGGCCATTGGCTCTGCTTCTTACGCAAGTTAACTTTGAAGTTAAGGAGACCCCACAAGTACTGGTTATCGCTTTCAGAGAGAAGGAAACCGATAAATACAACCGGGCAGATGGGCCAGTCTCACTCTCAAGGGAAGTTCTCTGAAGCAAAACTTCATGCATGTACAGGTTAACTTTCTGTAACCATGCAAAGTTTTAACTTTCTCTGAACCCAAAAAAAATTGTTAAGTTCATATATTATTATTATTATTTTGCCAGCAGTTAACTTCACATATTATTGGCATATAATAATAGTAGTAGTAATAATTATCGTCAGAAAGGACACCCGGAAGTCGAAGGATGGGAGAAGTCCGCTGGTGGCAGTTACTACGCAAGTCTTGAAAACTACGACGTCACGGGTCTAGAAACGTTCAAAAATACTACGTATCCTCCTAATTATAAGATCTTATTTGTAGTCTACAAATGAGATCTTATAATTAGAGGGAAAGAAAAGCAAATAATCTATTTAATACTACTCCGATCCTTAATATAAGAGTTCATTTGATTTTTATTTTGATCTTAAATATAAGATCTCAATCCACTTTTTTTATATTTATTTACTTTTTTTAAAATAATCCTTGATGTTAATTCTAGTCATTACACTTGATTAACAAAAATATTTTAAAAAAAATACTTATTTATTGCAAATAACTAACTTAATTAGTTTTTTAATTTATTCAAATTAATCAACTAGCTCTTATATTAAGGATTGGAAGTATTAAAACGTAAAAGCCGCAATTTGCCAACTTTCAAAAAAAAAAATTGAAGAAACACTCATTTTAAAGAATTAGCACCTATAAAATAAATGACGTGTTTATTGTAAATTTATAGCAAAGTTTATCATAATAATTAATACAATACAAAATTAAAATCCATGACATTATATTGCTTAAAAATTCATCAAAAAATGTCAATGACCTCTTCTTTTTTTTTTTTTTGGTCAGATCAATGACCCCTAATGACATGCAATTTTCACAGTGAATAATTTTATTTACGTCATTACCGCATCATTCTCTGAACCAAAAACGTGTGCAAGTCTCTTTTATCCTCATACCGAGAATGTATCAGTTTGGGAATTTCAATGACTTGTTTAATGGATACAAATTGGAAACCAGACCTTGCGAATATTTTGATCTCCTCGTTTTCTTTATAAATTGCTTCTAACATATTTTACACAAGAAAAATTTTAAACTTTATTAGCTCAGTTTTAAAATTCAACAATTTTCTATTTAATATAAAATATATTTCATGTAAACAAAGTAAAAATTGTATATTTATACAAAAAAATTTTTTAGTACCCTATAAATAGGACAAAAAAAAATGTTCTCTCTTTATCTTATAAATAAGACCAAAGAAATAGTATTTATATTTTGTAAGGATTGTTCTATTTATATATGAAATTTTTCATTAATAATAAGATAAATAAATTAAGGATCAGAGATAGTATAATAAAACACTAAATGGCGACCAAAAACACACAGACCAAGTAGCTCATATTTGCCAGAAATTTTTATTCTTTCCAAAAGTACTCATAATTAAATAAAAAATACTCATAATTAAATAAAAGTGCCTTTAAAAATATCATTTATTAAGGAACTACCCACAAAAGCAACCTATAAATTACTAAATCTCAAATCATGAATTTAATTTCACTGGATTTCACTTGCCACAGTTTATTTAAACGTCGCAAAAAGCAGTACATAAGGATCTATCAAAAATCAGAATTCCATAAATTATGAGACCTTGCTAGCTAGCCAAATCAGAATTCCATATTATATACCCTTGCTGGTTTCCTCATGCAGAATTGGTGTTCTTCAAGGACGTCAAAATTTCCTTGCAAGCTAGCTTTTTTGCTGTTTTCTTGTGGTCAGCTGTACAGGTTTCCTGATAAATTTTTCCATTAGCTAGAACCCTCATTGTGACACAAGTCAAGCCATTGTTTGCGGACAACAATGCCTTTTCCATTATATAATGTTGTTTACTGCAAAGTTCTTGCAACTCACGAACAGGATGAATCTGTACAGTATCAGGTGTGACCAAAGGTTCCAAGAGAGGCATGATGCTTCTGCGCACAATCTCTTTGTTGAATCCAGAGTCCACCATAATTGCTCCAGCCAGAGACTCTATGATGTCCCCAAGTACCTATCAATAGTAAGAATATTAGTTACAGGTAGTATAGGATCCCAAATACCTTTGCAACACTGGAAAAAAAAACAGATTGCATCTTAAAGGAACATGAGTTGTATGTTTGAAAAGCATTAATAGTAATCTAATCTTCTGGTCCTTAGCCGCCAACATTACGAGTTCTGGATCCCAACATAAATTTGAACCACAAATTAGATCTTATATTAAGAACCAAAGGTAGTAATATTCAAATAGATGTACAAGAAACACTGCTGTGGCAGTAATATGAATAAGCATACATTCAAAACCAGGACATTGCTTTAAGATCGATGAACTGAATAGTGATGGCTAACCTTGGGGAAATATGTCCTTGTCTCCCATCCATAAGTTGGTTCAGAAGACAGCTTTTCAAAATCCTTTATTGTAGCAACAATATCCCTATGTAATTCTTGAGAAGCATGGAGTATGTGCTTGTGTAAGTCAGCCTTAATGGCAGACCGAGCATAACAATCGTTATTTACAGAAGCTGACCTCATGTCAGTCAACAACCCCGGAGACAAGCCAGGATATTTATTGTACAGATGCTCAGTAACAAGAAAATCCAACACAGAATCCCCAAGAAATTCTAGTCGCTGCAGGGAAAATTTGTGTATATTAGTTAATAATTTTGAATAGCAAAGAAACAAAAAACGAGCAAAAATATAGTGACTACTAATCATGGGATACATCAAATCTTCCATAAGATAGGCTGATACTAAAGGAATGAGCCTGAAATTTTGCTATTCATAGATCCATAATCATACGCAAGTGTTTTCTTTTGGTATGATAAACTAATAATAATAGCTATCTCAGTTGTCGGAAGATGATGTTTGACTAGCATATTTAAGCGTCTCAAGCAGACTTTGGGAAACTTCAGTTCAGCCTCAGTTATCTTACGGTCAAATGGTCAAAGGAAAAGTTAGATCCAACCGTTCTATGAATAGCATGTTTCTGAGCCATACCAGCAAACAAAGTACACTTTCCAGTTTAGCTAAAAAGATACTGACATTAAAATCAAACAAAAATTCAGCACTTATGAGATACCTGATAACATGTTGGAATTTCTGGCAGCATGTACGAACCATGCGTCAGAGCTTCTACCAGGAGGGAACGGTCATTGAACGAATAGTTCAACAACGATTCCAGAAATCTGACATTTACAAGCTTCTCTGGATGTATAATTAAATTCGTCTTATTGGGTGTAATTTTAAAATCCACCTTAATTCCAACCCAATCCATAAACCTGAAAGCGGCTTTCTCTCCGCCAGTGCTAAGGAAAGCCCCAATCAAGGCTTCAACAACATCTGCGATGACTTTAGGTTTTATTTTTCTATTTCCATTAACATAAATCTTTGTCATATCAGATGCCAGCTCCTCTGTTAAAGAAACACATCCAGATCTATCTCCGGGTATAATCCATTTGTGTGGATCAAAAGGGGAGTTCCGTATGAAGCCCTGCAACAAAAAAGAATGAAAATTCTGAATTAAAAAAGAAAAGGAATCACTTCAAAATACAAGTACATTTTTTTTTTTTAATTCTTTCAAACGTGAACTCTGGTTTCAACTGAAAACTCAGATCGGCTCAAATAACTATCACTGAGCCAAAGCTTAATGGTGAAGCAAATACAGTTTTATGGTCAAGTGTGACTTAAGAAACTCAACAATTCAGAAGAGATGATATAATAACACTACCGTAACCAGCCTTGCAAAAAAATAATGGGGCTCTTCTGCCTGAGACCGAGGAATCAGAGTCACAGGCCTTTAACTAGGATAAAAGTCTTAGTCCTGGGAAGGCTACCATAGCCTTTCATCAGGCGTATAGGAGCTAGGAATAGTCATGAATATTTAGCAAAAGATTAGGAAACAGGCTCCTGAGGGATGTTCCTGACTTGATAGCAAGTACTAGTTAAACAATGCAATTTAACCCCTCTAACAATTAACCCGTCATCTTCACCTGATTTTTTTTTGTGTTAAAAAAAAAAAATCATCTAATGTCGAGTGATGGGATTGTATTAATGTTACTTGAATTGTATACTTGACGTATAGAATCATAGCTTTACGGTTTAACTATGATTTATTATGGAACTTAGGATTTAGAGTTCATCAAATAAGACATCGCAAAGATAATGGGATTAGGATTCTATTTTCTATTTAAAAATAAGGACCTCAAGGGTTTTAGCTTTGAATTCCTAATTCTAGTAGAATCGGATTCATTTCAGTTGGCCATGCTAGGCTTGCTTTGTATGCGATTGATTTCAGTATTCACATTGACATTTTATTAATTTGACCTTTTTTTTTAATATTAATCTCTACTCATGTTTTGTCCCATTTTCAGTAAGCTAATATAAAAGATAATCTGTCAACACAACTATATGCAAAGCAATCAACCACCAACCAAATATATCAAACCTTCTACTTTTATCAAACTGAAATAAAGCCGTGCATGAAATGTTGAGCCCCTTATTATTCTCCAATCACGTTGCACTAGAAGTTGTATTTTCCATTTGGTACCACTTCATAAATCGGGTAGTTAATTATGTCAAGAAAATAATATTTCCAGACCAGGATAGAAACCTTAAAGGTTAAAACCCAAAAAGGGAAATATTTACCCCTGTACGTGAAAAACAGTCAGAATCCTCTATAATCACTCTGTGAAGGATGCATTCAAAGAGACATGAAGAGAAAAATATGAATTAGTTTAATTATGAAATATGAGCCACTTACACAGCCAAATTATCTTGTGTCATTTTCTCCCTGAATGCACAAGTGCATGAATAATAAGGATCCAAAGTCATATGCGAAATACTGGTAGACAGTATTGTAAATGATAAGAATCAAAATAGAAAAGACAAAAGTTGGGAAAGGAAGAATACAGTAAGTCCACGGCTGCACCCAAGCTTCCTGAGGGCAGCATTAGAAATTATCTTGTCCTTCTTCACACTGAGTAGACCTTCGTGATAAGTTGGATAGATTTGATAAAGATACTGGCCAGCAGCATATTTGAGGAAAGAATCTCCAAGAGTTTCTAAGGATTCATAATGAAATGATTCTTGGCATTTTTTTGCAGTGATTGCTTCCAGGATCTACAATGCACAAAACAGATACCAATAGGACAAGGATATCATCAATAAAATTGAACGAAGACAACAAAGTAAGATATACAAGGGAAGTAATATTCCGTAATCATGGTACAATGAAAGCATGAGGAAAGGTGAAGGTTGCCTTGAACATGCATTATATCTAATTCAAAACTTCTAAAACGACAATGTGGCAAACAGAATTATCCACCAAGCATCTTCAAGCAAATAAAATATACACCCATATGGAGAAGACCAAACACAAATAAACCAAAACAAAGATAGTTCACAAGATATGAAATTGATGAATGTGTACGACATCTTTAGCAATCTAATTAAACTCATTGTGTATTGACTGGGACATGGTAAAAAAAAAAAAAAAAGGAGGCCAAAGTAGTTCTTTTACTTTATTTATCCAGTGCCATAATTTTCCATTCAGTTGCCGTTAGAACAACTTATTTATAAAAAAATTAATGTAGACAAACATTCAGGTAGTTTATGAGTCTCAGCAGAAAGGCATGAAATCATCTTTCCTTGGAAAAAAACTGAAAATATAACTGTTCGAATCATATCATGATAATTTTTCACAGCAATAAAATAGCAGCTTACCTTGACTGTTGGGATATCATTTTGCATACACATTTTTTTCAAGTTGAACGCCACCAGCAATGACTCGAGCCGATGTATTATAGAGGGAATGAATGAGAATGAATATATTGTATTGATTGATATGGGTGACATGATAATAGAGCATAGCTCAGGAGGCAGTTCAACTGAACCCTTGTTTGATTCTGCAAAATATATATGCATATAGTAAATCAGCATCAGAGTATGACAAATGATATAAACACTGGCTTCAATTTGGGGTAAATTATAGTTATGATTTCACGGGCAAGAATAATTTCTTAGTCTGCAAAAATACTTTCATTATAAAGAAACCTTTTATGAAAAAGTTAAAATGTTGAAACTTTCTGAAAAAAGCTAAAAAAAAAGCTATGAATAGCTTTTGTACTTTTTTCATTGGCCAAAAGTTTGTTTTTGGGGATCCTCCTGCACAACTAACTTTTATGGGTAAGTCAAAGAACAAGATTCAAACCTCTTTCCTTCACTTGTCTACTTCTGTGAAGGTAATTTTGCACACGAAACATGCGTCTTGCATTATATAGTCGTTGGTCTCGAAAACGCAAATTGATTCCATGCCTGAGATTTAGGGTAAGGTATAAGATTATGTCTAAGTAAAAGAGCTGATGGGAAAAATCAACTTAAAAAGAACAAACATAGTCAACAAATATTAGCATACTTTTCTTTGAAGTATCTATTATAAGTAGTAATTCTGCCATCACTGAGTCTTAGTGGAGAGTTTCCATCCAATTCCATTCTACCAGTGATGATATAGAAATGACCATTATGTGGAGTGTAGACCATGAATTTTCTAGTTTGCAGGAGCAAACAGGAGCTTCTTTGGTCCATACGTTTGCAGCATGTTTGTTGCAACCTTCTTGAGATGAATATATAGAAGTAACAGAAGGCCAATCGATGATCAAAGGTCTCTGAGTTATGGTGGTGGCTGGAAGCAGAAGGTAATCAATCTCAAGATTATCTCCCAAATGGAGTTCATTTAAAATGGCTGTCAACTTGGCCATATTATGGCCCAGAA
>NW_021634744.1:0-36324 GCF_004799145.2 Neltuma alba | reverse complement strand
TATACTCTTAATTCTTAATGCAAGATCTATTTAACTAATTTGATTAGATTAAGAAAGTTAGGTAAATTAGTTAATTATAAGAAATATGACATGTTTTTTCTAAAATACCATGATTATCTTTATTAATATTTTCCTTCTCATTTTTACTTAACTATAGTTGATGGAATATTCATAGGAATGATTTAGGAAAATTTGATAAGTATGATATTAGATCTTATATTAAGATCAAAATTAATTCAATAATTAAGTCCTATATTAAAGACGAAGGGGTACTAGGCTTTAATTGAAAGGTATTAATGAGTAATTCCAAAATTTTCAAATAAAAGCAGTAAAATATCTCAACATGTATATATAAATCTTCATGGTTTATTTTTTAAAATAATATGTTGCAAGTTTACATTGCGGTTTTTGCTAAGGGTACGTTTTTTAAAAACAAAAACAAAAACGTCTTGTGTGTATCGTGATTTTAAAGAATTAATGCTAATTGTACAAAATAGCTTGGTTCGACTCGACTAACACTCCCGATGTGGTATTAGAGCCTTGGTTGTGAGGGAGGGTGAAGAACGGTGGGATGATAAGTCCCACATTGCTCGGGTTTAATAATTCCCAAGAAGTAAGTGCAGAACATACTCAAAAAACTCATGATTCACCCTCCCCCACAACCAAGACTTTGATACCACATCGGGCCCTTGGGTCCAACCCAAAAGCTAGGTCATGAGTAGGAAGTACTTAAAAAATATTTAAACCCTATGAACGTCAGAACCTCAAGTGATGTGGGACTTATCATCAACTTCTAGTTAATTATATCATTATGATAAACCTAAGAACCAAAGTTTTGATAAATAAGTAACTGGACGGCCAAAAAGAAAGATAAGCAAGTAACTGATTTGCTTTTGATGTGCTAATATTGCATACTAATTAATTGGCATGCTATTGTCTGGTTTAAAATAAAAAATCACATATAACATTTATATTTTTATTGTTAAATTATTTAATCGAAATATGATAACCGAATGGTTTACAATAAGTCAATAATATTTTTAACAATTTATGTAATTATTTAGTTAAACTATAAATTCTTCTTTTTTTTCTAAATAAAAGAGTTAACATGTCCTTCAATCATATTCATATTAACTAGACCCACCTTCATTAGCCATAAAATAATCGTTTTATTTTTGAAGAACTATATACATAGTGATTATATTTTGAGGAAAGACTTGTTGGTAAAAATCAATTTAGAAATAAAAGAGATTTCCTATTAAATTAATTATCACAATAATTTCAATCATCAATATAGTTATTTAAAATAAAATTTAAAATTATTATCATATTCAAGCACAAAAGTTCTAACACATTATTATAATATTTATAAGTTGTGAATAATATAGTTTATTTTTTAGAATTTATAAAATATATAATTGTACATGACCCCCCTAATTTATTCAAAAATTAAAGTCATTGATGCTAGCGGCCTAATATCTTCTTACTCCTCCTCCTTGGGGGGGGGGGGGGACATAAATAAATAGAAGAATGTTGAGTGGAGGTGGGGTTTTAAAGTTCAACAATGCAATTATTTATAGCATATTGATGAAGCACTTTTTTAAGGAATTAAAGGTGAAGCAACCCCTTAAAATAAATATATAAATAAAAAATGACAAGTGAAAGAAAGAAAAAGAAGAAATACAACTATAATGTTCACCTACCAACAATACAAATCAAACATGCATATAAGCAGGTGGGGTACAATAAGATCCATTGCATTTGAACCAACTCTTCTATATGTATTTTATTTATTCTTTTTTTATAAAAAAATATAGAAACATATCTTTAAATGATTTGGTGAGGTTAATTAATAATAGTACTATATATAGTTAATAACCATAAATATGTTGTGGGAATTAACTAACATATGGTAGATTGCTTGTGACAGCCTGATTTCTAAGGCTTCGTTCTAAGTTTCTATATATTGTGTTTGTGCCTTTACAGTAACTTTGAAACATTTCCCAGTTTTAGACATTGATTTTGCTACTTGTTACTTGTCAAATAGCATATTCTCATAACATTTATACATGAACAACTACAATAGTTATGAATAGTATAAATTCTATATTTGGCATTTGGCAAGACAATTTCTCAAAATTTATAAAATACATATGACCTACAATAATTATTTATACAAATTGCAGGTTTGTTTTTTTAACTCAGTTTCATGTTTCTGTCCATTACAATTAATTAACCTTTTTGCGCATTACAAAAATAAGTTATAGAGTCTATTCTATACCTCGCAAATAAGGCAAAGTATTATAACTTTTTTATTTTGCATTAATATTAATACTGAAATAAAATTCTACCTTCCATCATAAATACACCAGCTGAACAAGGGGTTTAATTTATTTTTAAATATAAGATCTCAATTTATTTTATCTTTCAAATTTATAATTTTTCTCAAAATATGCCTACTGATTACATATAATAAGATAATTTTTATCAAGAGTAGTTACAATGCGTATGGTTAAAAATGCTATTTTAGAAAAATTAATACACTTTGTTATGAATAATTAATTTAACTAATTTTTTTTAATATTCATAAATTAATTATTTAACTTTTATAATATCAAGATTGAACGAATGGAGTAATATTTATCATATTTTATGAAATATAATATTAAATCAAAAAAATCGAAGCCACACAAGAGTATAAATAAGAATTTTTTTATCATGACTAATTTATCAATGTATCATATAAATAAAATTATTTTTTTATATTGTTTTTAAAACCAAAGCACGGTAATATTCATCAAGACTTAAGCTTATTTTATATGAATTGAATGACTAGTTCTTATATTTAAATTGTTCCCAATATACTCTAAAATTCATCAATGCTTTTAATCAAAGTGGCATCTTTTTTTTAAATATATCATAATAAAAAATTTGATTACTGCTTTTTAAACTTTACGGGACAAAGACTTTTTTTAATTGAATATCATGAAACAATATTTTTAAAAGAAAAAAAAAAGGTAGAAGACGGAAAGAGGACGTAGTGGGGAGGTTAACGTAGGAGATCAATGAAGCAATGATGAGGTGTTTACCGTTTACCTGCGTCAACGGCAACGACAGAACGCCGTTTTGTCCCCTAACGACCGCATAGAGGGACGTGGACGAATCCTTACCGTTAAGATAGCCTACGGTGTCTGCGCACGCCTTCCCACTGTTAGATTACACCATCATTACCCTCAGATACGCGCGTGGCTAAAGTCATGCTACAATATAATGGAGCCGAGCCATCATCATTTTTCACTTTCTCTAATTTATTTATTTTTAACTTTCTACTTTTCTTTTCTTTTTTTCCCTTTATTCTCTTAATTCTTAGAAATACATTTCTATATTTACAACTTATTCATCATAAATTTTCTGTTTCACGTTAAATGATAATAATATAGTAACAATTTTTAGTTGTCACTTTGACTAAAAGCATTTATATATTTATTTTTATAAATTATTATGTCATCATCTCGTAATATATAAAACGAGAATTTTTTTTAAACTAGTAAATAACATTTTTCTTTTTTTTTTTAAAAAAAGTAGAATCCTGTGCGATAAAACCCACAAGTCAAGTGGCTGAATCATGCCTCTCCTATTTATACCTTTTTGTCTCTGAATTATTAACTATTATTTCCACTATAAAATGGGTCTTATATATAGGATCGAACAAGTAATATTTATGTTAAATATCCAAAATTTATTTTGATAAATAAATTGATTTTTTAAATTAGAGAAAAAGATCCTAATAACTAAGTTACAAGTAAAATTGAACTCACAATCTCCTATTTATCAAAAACATCGCTGTCATCAGATTACAAAGACAAGAGCTAAATTTGAATTTTTAACGTCCAAAACAATTCTAAATAGTGAACGTTAGTAAGATTGAAATTTACACAACAAGCACACATCTATATATATATATAATATAATAATTTATTAAAAAAACAAAATATTATTTATGAACTATAAATAGCAAGACTCACATGTAAAGCACTAATCTAATTACTCATCCAATCTTTAATATAAGACCCATTTAACTACTTTGATTAGATTAAGGAAGTTAGGTAAGTTAGTTAATTATAAAAAATATGACATATTTTCCTAAAACACCATAATCATCTTTCTTAATACCCCCTCTCCTTCTTTTACTTGATTATGGTTGAGGGAGTATCTATAGGAGTAATTTAGAGAAAATTGATAAATATGAGAAATGGATCTTATATTTATGACAAAAAAACTCAAGAATTGGGTCTTATATTAAAGATTGGAGGAGTATTTCATATGAATTTCACTGATATTTTTGAAAAAAAAGCTGTGACAAAGGGAGATTTTAGGATATGGAAGAGGAAGCAAGAAAGAAGGGATTCAATGAATGAGAAGGGATTGTTCAATCCCTTTCACGTATATATTATATATAATATATATAACCCCAAAGTGGATTCCATTTCTATATTCTCATGCAAGGGTCATTGTCTAACGTACGCCGTGTGGTCCGGCGCATTTTAGGCGGCCGGTATTAAAGTATCGAACATGTAGTAGTATATTGTTAAAGTGGAAACACTGCGTAAAAGGTTGCCGGGGAATACTCTGCCTGCTGTCGGTGCTCCCTGTCCCGTATTCCTTTCATCTATCGAATACTTTCTTTACATTTATATAAAAATCTATTCTTTTTTTTCTTGATATTATGAGTATCATATATTTTCGACTTTTCATTATTTATATAATCTTTGTATTCATTATTTATATAATCTTTGTATTATATATGCCTTTCATTCTTAAATCGTGGGCTTGTCCCTAACTAACACTAAAGAAAATGAGAAAAAAAGCTTCTTCTTCTTTTTAATACCAACCTGAATTAATTATGATCATATCTTAAATTGTTCTACATGTATTATGTGTGGGGGAAAATTGCTTTTTTCTTTTTTTCTTTCTTTTTTTGGTTGAAAAGGGAAAAGTTAAGTTAACCATAGAAAGGCCCAGGAAGGTTCTTTTCTGCATCAACAAAAACCACAGTTTGAGGCTTCGGACACACACACCCGCCATAGCCTCTTCTTTGTGACTTGTTTTCTGTACTTTCGTTCTTCCAGCTTACACCTATAAGCAGACACTCCTGTTTGCTTCATCATATTTCTCATATCACTTCACTTCATTTCTTGGTGTCATTTTGATGTCTAAACCATTAGAACATGATTACATAGGCTTAGCAGCATCAGAGAATCCGTCCATGGAGAAACACTCTGAGAAAATATCTTCTCCTTCTTCTGCTGCTTCGTCTACTCTTTCTTCTGAGAAGGAAAATAGCTCTTCTCTTAATTTCAAAGAGACAGAGCTCAGGCTTGGGCCTCCTGGTAGTGACTCTCCTCCTCCTCCTCTTGAGAGGAAATCAGGAACTGGGATTTCTCTTTTCGGGAAGGATTTGCAGAGTAATCATAATAATACTGATAGTAATGCTAACAATGCGTTCTGTTCTTCTTCCCCTTTGAAGAACAACGTGGCTGGAGCTAAGAGGGGTTTTTCTGACACCATTGATGGGATTGAGTCTTCTGGGAAATGGAGTTTTCCTGTAAGTGACAAAATTGGGTCTGAAGCTGATTTGGGAAAAGGAGCTTCTTTGTTCTCTCCCAGAGGAGGGAATGCTGTGAAGCCTCCTCCCGTTGCTGCAGAAGCTTCTGCAAATTCTGAACAAAAAAACATTAAAGATGGTGGAAAAGCTCAAGAGAAGAAGAAACCTCAGGTTACTGTTGCTGCTTCAAATGAACATGGAAGTGCTCCTCCTGCTGCTAAGTAAGTTGCCCTCCTTTTCTGTGTTCTTTTCCATGTCATCATCATTTGGTCTTGGTTCCCGGGAAGAAGGTGAAAGGCTGTTATATTAGCTGATGAAAATATGATGATTGATCGTTATGAAGTTTTCTAAATTTTAAGTGTTAAGTGTTCCTTCATGTCATTTTTTTTTATTTTCTGTATTTTCTAAAACAAAAACAAGGGATTTCATGTCTCTCTTGCATGAAGTTCCTTAATGGTTGTCCTGCATAAAGGAGCAAGGTTGAGATTGGTTACCAAATGAATTCAAGCCCCCCCCCCTTTAAAAATGAATCAAAGCAAACCCCATGGATGTTATTTTGTGTGTATTCCCTTTCCCTTTGATTTCTAGTTTCTTTTCTTGTTCATTTTGGGATATTATGATATACAGATCTTTCTGGGTTTTTTTGTTTTGTTTTTGGGTTTATCCAGTCATCATAGATGTTCTTACTATCCTCTTCTAAAAATTAAGCCTTCCACGGAAGTTTAAACTAAGAGGCATCAAATTCAAATCTTCCTCTCTGTAGAACTGAATATTATTACCATTTTTTTTAACGGAACATCAACGATGTTCGCTTGTGCACATAATAATAATAATCGATAGGATAAATACTGAAATATGAGGCTTTTGCAACAGGGCACAGGTTGTGGGATGGCCACCAATTCGATCTTTTCGAAAGAACAGCATGGCCTCTACTTCAACAAAGAACAATGATGAAGGTGAGGGTAAAGCAGGATATGGCTGTCTCTATGTGAAGGTCAGCATGGATGGTGCCCCTTATCTCAGAAAGGTTGATCTCAAAACCTTCAGCAACTATGTGGAACTTTCTTCAGCTCTTGAGAAGATGTTCAGCTGCTTTACCATTGGTACTCTCTCTCCCTCTCTCTATATATATACACGCACATCTAGCAAAATGAAACTGGCTGAACCTTTTGCAGTTAACACTATAATGTTATTTATCTTCTTCAAATTGGGTCTGCAATCTATTTTAATACATTATTCCTTTCATTATTACCTTGACTTTTAACAGGCCAACATGAATATTCAAAAAGTTCTATTACTTCTTCAAGGTTATTCTGGGATTGAAATTCTGAATCCATTAAGCTGATATGGGGAAGATGAAGTAAAACAAAAAGAAAATGTTATTACTGTTGTGAAATATCTTAGAAGGGTTTCTCCCTTCCTTTTTGCTAGCTTATAAGTGACAGGAGGAATTGATAAAGTAAAGCTTTTGTTAGCAAGATCTCAACTTGAAATGTTGAATTTTGATGATTTTCTGTTCCTCAAATTTAGGTCAGTGCAGCTCTGGAGGACTTGCTGTGAAAGAAGGCCTAAGTGAGAGCTCTTTGAGGGATCTTCTTCATGGTTCTGAGTATGTTCTTACTTATGAAGATAAAGATGGAGATTGGATGCTTGTTGGTGATGTTCCCTGGGAGTAAGTCCTCTTATCCATTCAATCAAAGTCCTTATAGGTGGAAAATCATTGTCTGTTCATCTATCAAATAAATTTTGATTTGTGGTTCAAGAACTAGCTCTTGATTCTTCAACTTCAAGCACAACCCATCTAATTTAAACTCTGATTTGATTTGTGACCATTTTTGTCTGTAATAAGATTTCTAGTCTGAATTTGCTAATTTGTTGCCACAGGATGTTCACTGACTCGTGTAGGAGATTAAGGATCATGAAAGGTTCTGAGGCAACGGGGCTCGGTATGCCTAATAACTCTGGAATATGCTCAAATAACTTACTATATTTGGAAAGGAAGATTGGTTAAAATGAGATGAATTTGTGTTTGTTGCAGCTCCAAGGGTGGTGGAAAAATCCAGGGGCCAAAACTAGCTTGGCTGCAAAAGAAACCAGTTAAACCAGAAGAGGGAGGGACAACCATTGAAGCATTTGAAAAGATTAAAGATTTTATCACATCATATGTATGTAATCTCAGTGTTTCATTTTTGTTTTTCATGCATTGATAGACTGACAAGTTTTCTGTCTGTAGAATTTAACTGGAGAAATCCAGACCATATATTTACATATATACACTACATACACACATGGTTTTGCTGCTGTATCTTTGGATTTCTGTTGCCGTATACAAGATTTTCCTGTTGTGTCTTTACCCTCTCGTTATCATTTCCTAATTTTCTATACATAAAACATGCAAATTTTATTAATCGAGTTGTCGAATTATAGATAATTATATCTCAATCTTGCAGTCATCAGGAAAAAAAGAATTTTAATCCTGCGCATAGTTATATTCTTGAGATATCAAAAAGCTGATTGTGAATAATATATAAAGGTTTGAGTATCAAGTATTAACTGAATAAATTTCAATACATAATTTAAGAACTATGAAAATTTGCTGGGTAAATGTGGTGTTTGGAAGGATAATGTGGTTAGAAATTTTCAAGGAAAAAATGTTAATGGCCAGAAATGGTCGGAAAATGGGAAGAGGAATGTGAGTATAATGATGATGGTCAGAGATCTTATGATGTCTGTTAAGGAGGCCTTTGACTATAATCTCACGTTCATCCAAGTCACCTCATGCATGGTCTTTTTTTTAAAAAAATTCAATCCACTTATAGATTAGATGAATTTGGGTCATTTAAAATGTGAAATATATTACCTCTGGTCTTTAATATAAAAGCTATTTTGAAATCTCAATCCACTTTATCTTTCATATTTATCTATTATTTTCAAGGTAGTTTTTGTTGTAGTTATATATGTTAAATGTTTTATCAAATTGTAGTTCCAGCTAATATATATGATCAGTAAGAGTGTTTTAGAGAAGATAACATCTATTTATTACAAGTAAATAATTTAACAAACTGTTTTAATCTATTTAAATTAGTCAACTAGCTCTTATATTAATTTAACAAACTGTTTTAATCTATTTAAATTAGTCAACTAGCTCTTATATTAATTTAACAAACTGTTTTAATCTATTTAAATTAGTCAACTAGCTCTTATATTAAGGACTGGATGTAATATAAAGATATTTGCAAAATGAGAATAAAATAAGGAGAATGACGGTTACTTCTCAACCTTTGGCAATCCCTCACTGTGATATTCAGGACTTAACAACTAAAGAGAAGTTAGTAATTACATTTGTATATGGTGAGACATCGGAGGCCAAGAGACTGAACCTTTGGCAATCCCTCAAAGTAATAGCGGATCACACTAATAAGGCTTGGCTTGTAATAGGAGATTTCAATACATTACTACAACCACAAGATAAGATAGGGGGACGTCCTCCTACATACCAAGCCTTGCAAAATTTCACGAATTGTATAACTGACTGCAATTTAATGGAAATTCCTGTTATAGGAGAACATTTTACTTGGGAAAGGAAGGGGGTTAAGGAGCGTCTTGACTGGGCATTTGGTAATGTTGAATGGGAACTGACGTTTCCTCAAAGCAAAGTGACGCATGGGTTAAAGTTCAAATCAGATCATCGAATCCTTGTGGTGAACACTGGTACAATCAATCAAGATAATAGGCATATGGAACGTCCATTCAAATATCAACCGGCTTGGGTTCTGGAAGAAGGCTTCTCTGATATTGTCACTAAATCATGGGACAATGCGGATTGGAGTGAAGGGGCAGCCTCGTTTAAACAGGAAGCAAGTCACTGGAATGCAACAGTAGTCAAAAGTATCCTAAGAAGAAAAGATAAAATTTTGAGGAGACTGGAAGGAATTGATAAGGTAAGGAGAAACAGGGTGTCAACTGGACTGTTCAAGTTAGAAAAAAAGCTATGGCAGGAATATCTGAAGCTTTCTACACAAGAAGAGCTCCTTTGGTTTCAGAAAGCAAGATGTAAATGGCTTCAGTGGGGAGACAGGAACACGCGATTTTTTCATGCTTCAGCAGTCATACAAAGAAGAAGACAGCAAGTGGGGGCATTAAAAGATGATACTGGAAATTGGATAACGGATCAACAACAGTTAAAAGACATGGCAGAACATTTCTTTAGAAACCTATATACAAGGGACGCGGATAGTGACAGGATTTCAGAATGGTGTGCAGATTTCCCAGCCTTGAACCAGCAGGATGTTCTGTTCATACACAGGGAACTAAGTGACGTGGAGATAAAAAATGTAGCCTTTATGATGGGAGCCTTTAAAGCCCCGGGACCGGATGGTCTACAACCACACTTCTTCCAGTCACAGTGGAATATAATTGGACAAAAAGTTTGTGGATTTATACAGGAAGCCTGGAATAACCCTCAGAAGGTTAAAGAAGTTAATCAGACACACATTGTACTTATACCGAAAGTGGAGAAACCTGAGACACTGAAGGATTTCCGTCCCATTTCGTTGTGTAATGTAATTTTCAAAATTATCACGAAGATTATTGCTAATCGTTTGAAAGGTGTCATGAACCATCTTGTAAGTCAGGAACAAAGTAGCTTTATTACAGGGCGACAAAGTTTTGATAATGTGATCATAGCTCAGGAGGCATCCACACGATGAGAACGATGAAGAAAAAGAAGGGATGGGTGGCAATCAAGGTAGATATGGAGAAGGCATATGACCGGCTAGATTGGGGATTTTTAGAATCTACCTTAAAAAGTATCGGTTTGAAGGAAGAGATGATTGACCGGATTATGGCTTGCACTACCTCTGCATCCATGCAGGTCCTGTGGAACGGGAAAAATTCAAATAGCTTTCAACCATCTAGAGGGCTTAGGCAAGGAGATCCGCTTAGCCCTTATCTCTTTGTCTTATGCATGGAACGATTGGGTCAGAAGATTAAAAAAATGGTATATGAAGGAAGCTGGAGAGGTATTAAATTCAAACAGTCGGGACCTCTTATCTCACATCTTTTTTTTTGCAGACGACCTAATCTTGTTTGGGGAAGCTACTTCGGAGCAAATGGAGACTATAAGAGGGGTGATGACACAATTCTGTAAGGTCTCGGGACACCGAATTAATCTGACCAAATCTAAGGCTTTCTTTTCCAGGAATGTGGGGTTGCAAAGAGCTCAAGAATTTTGCCAACAACTGGGAATTAGGAGAACAGTAGATCTCGGGAAATATCTGGGGGTACCACTTCTTCATAAGAGGATGACGAGAATGGTTTTTTTGCCGTTAATACAAAAAACACAACAAAGATTGGCAGGATGGAAAAGCAGACTGCTCAATATGGCCGGTCGAACTGTGTTGATACAATCAGTGATGGCAGCTATTCCTAGTCATCTAATGCAAACAATGCTAATCCCCAAAGGCGTTTTAAAGGAACTAGAGAAGAGCAGTAGAAAATTTTTGTGGAACCAACAGGCATCAGGCAGGAAAATGCACTTGATCTCATGGGAAACAATAAAACAAGACAAGGAGCATGGTGGATTGGGTATCAAGGATCTTGTTAAACAAAACATTGCTTTTATCATGAAGCTATGTTGGGGTATACTCACCAAACCAGAAGCTCTATGGGTGCAGTGCTTAAGAGCTAAATATGATTGTGGAAACGATATATACCCGTTGATCAGTAAGAAGAGTAATTCCTCGGTAATATGGAGAAGCATTACGGCGGTATGGGAGAAGTTTCATCAGGGAATCGGAAGACGGGTAAACGATGGGAAATCAACAAATGTGTGGTGGGACTTATGGCTACCGATAAAAGAACCATTGATCCATTATGTGGATAATAATATTCACCAAATCAACCCTAGAGCCACAGTAAGCTCTTTTGTGTCAAGCATTGGACAGTGGGATGTACAGAAATGGAGAAGATTCCTACCTTCTTGGATTATTGAGTTTATTCAACAAATCAAACCCCCAGGGGGAGAAGAAGAAGATAGATTTGTCTGGAGGGAAAGTAATGATGGAAGATTTACAGTAAAAGCAGCTTATACAATGATGCAGAGGGAACAAATCAACAATTGTTGGTGGAAAAAGATATGGAAGACTCCAGTGCCGGAAAAAGTTAAGTTTTTCTTTTGGCTGGTCCTTCATGAAAGACTCCCCACAAACTCCCTCAGATCACACAGAGGGGTTGGAGTAAGTGAAGAATGCCCGTTTGGATGCCAAAGAGCAGAGACGGTGTTACATATACTCAGGGATTGTGAGATGGCTAGAAATGTGTGGGTTAATGTAATTAAGACAGAGTTTCTCTTTAAATTCCTGTCTTCTGGTTTATAGGATTGGTTGCGTTTTAATTTCAAACAGGAACTGGCAAACAAGGAGTTTAGTAGGTGGCCATGGAGTCGAGTCTTCTGCTACATATGCTGGCTACTATGGAAAAACAGATGTAGTGGAGCCATGAATGGAAATAGAATTCAGCCGACAAGCATCCGTCAGGCTTGTTTACATCATATGATTAGAGCCGGGAAAACGGGTCAAGCCTGTCGGGCCGGCCCTTTTAGGCCCTGAAATTATGAGGGTCGGGTTTGATATTTTTCTCTTAAAATGAAACATAAGCCCTGGAGGGCCGAGGGCTTAAAAAGGCCGGCCCTGGAGGGCCACGGGCCGGCCCTTTTAAGCCCTTTTATATTTTTTTTATTTTTTAAATTTTTTTATATAATATTAATGTTATTAATTTTTTACATTGTTAATAATATTTCAAATATTTAGTTATTATTATCATTTTAAAAGTAAATTTAGTTTTAGATAATAATTTATCCAATTAAATTTTTAAAAAATGGGTTAATTTGGACTTTAATAATGATTTGATTTATATTATATGCGTTGATATTTTTAAACTATATATATATTTGATAATAGAATATTTTTATACTTATATAACTTGTGATTCTATAATTTGAATTAGAAATTCATGAGTTTCAATAGCAATGTTTCTCACATTAAAGTAAAATAATAGTTAGATTGCAAAATTTAAAAATAAAATTCTTATAAAGAAGAAAAACTTGATATTTTTGTTATGAAAGAAAAGTATAATTATGAAAAAAGTAATTAATTATAGTGATGATGAAGTTTCAAAAGATTAATAATAGTGTTTATTATTGCACAATTGCATTATAGATAAAACTTTTAGATGTTGTTATCTTGTTAATGAATGTTTTAGATGTTCTTAGATGTTGATGAATATTTATATATGATGATATTTTATATGTGACTTAATTTTATTCATATTTATGTTTTTTATTAATAATTTCATTGATTTATTTTATAAAAAATATGATAAATATAAAAAATAGTATTTTTTTTAAACGGGCCAAAAGCCCGCGGGCCGGCCCTGGCCCTGTAGCTTAAGGGCCGGGCCTAACAAATTGGGATATTTTTAAAATTCCAGCCTTGAAGGGCCGGCCCTTTTAAGCCCGCCAGCCCTGAAAGGCCGGCCCTGATTCCCGGTTCTACATATGATGGAGGATTCAGAGGCGGGGAAATATAAGCATGAGATATTCAAGAGTATGAATAAGACTAGCCTAACATGGGAACCGCCTGACGAAGATTATATGCGGCTGGATGTCGATGGATCAGTTTTTGGAGATCGACAAGCAGCGTGTGGAGGATTAATTAGAAATGCTCATGGCCAATGGATTGGGGGCTTCCAGAGGAAATTGCAACCTAACCCGTCAACAGCAGCTGAAGTATGGGCGATTTTGACGGGTCTAGAGATCTGCAAGACCTTCCACATTGAAAAAGCCAAACTATATACAGATTCAATAGAAGCCATTAACCTCATAATGCATGACCAGGGCAATCATAACCTACTGGGATCCGAAATCAGGAAAATTAGAAGCATGATCTACTCAGAATGGGAGGTTGAGGTGCACTATGCATCGAGGGAGAGTATGAAATGCGCAGATTACCTTGCGCGGGAGGCCCACCAACTGATGGAGGAATTTAGAGTTCTACGGCATCCCCCACCGGGATTTATGCCATTTTTGATCAAGGATTACCCACAGATGTAGAGTTTTTGAAAGTGTTTGTGCCTGTATTTTCAAGACTTTAGTCTTGCCTTTGTAAAAAAAAAAATCATCAACAAAAAAAAAATAATTTGCAAACATCGATTTTAAAAATTATAAATGGGAATCTTATTTGCAATCTGAGAGCTATATTTCAATAATAAGTGCCTAATTCACAATAGAGATTATTGAAATTGAAATTGTCTAAATTTTTACTTTCAACTGCTTTTACAAAAAAGAAAAAATTTATCAAGAATTGATCTGCAAGTAACTTAGTGGAATTTACCCATCATTCTCACAATAAAATAATAGAGCAAGGTGCATCCGAAATTTTATTAAAATATCTTTAATAGCCATATTTATTTTCCCCCGTATAAATGGGCTGGATAACTCTACTATAGAAAAGAAAGCAAATAGAAAACAGTTTTAAATCAAAATTTAATACTACCTCTGATCCTTAATATAAGACATCGTTTGATTTTTATTTTGATTCTAAATATAAGATCTCAATTCATTTTATCTCTCATATTTATGTATTTTTTTTTCAAAGTAGTCATTTTAATAATAAAAGTTCTAACCAATAAACTTGATTAGTAAAGATATTTTAGAAAAAACAACACCTATTTATTACAAATAACTAACTTAATTTATTTTCCTAATTTTCTCAAATTAGTTAACTAGCTCTTATAATTAGGACCAAAGGTAGTGCCATACTAAAGAACAGTGAAGTGAAAAAAAAAAATAAAAAATTAAAGACTCGACTCAAGTTGATGCGAGTAACAAAGGCTCTCATCATTGATTTAAGCTAATGGTTGGAGTTGGCATCCAAGCCCTTGAATATGCAGCCAAACAAGTTGTGGTGGGTCTGCCTTTTGCCCTTAGTACTCAAGAGAATATAAGAGCTTGTGATTTCATTCTCACCAACGCCCTAGAAGCCTCGCTACATGCTGCGGATTCGACTGATATGGAATATATAATATTTATGGCTCATTGAAACTGACCTAAAATTAGACTATCATAAATCGAAGATGAACGAATTACTAAAGATTATAGAAAAGATTTAGTTAGCACAGAAGGCTATCTAGAATTTCAAGCACACGAAAAGCATGGAGTGAGAAGAAAGAAGAAGAAGCCATATTTCAAGCCAAAAGCGGCTGAAACGACGATTCATACAAAAATACAGGTACAAAAATCCTGGTATTCTGGTGTAGGAAAGCCTAAATTATCGTTCAGATATTTGTATATAAACCATTTGAGTGTATCCATTAAATACAGAATTGTCAAGTCTAGCTAGGCCAAGCCTTTGGAACAAACCAAACCGCCCATCTTCCACAATAGGAGTGGATGTGCGCGCAGGATCATATCTGCTTTGGTGGGTGAGGGAGGGACCAGCAACTGGAGGAAGTTCCCAATACACATCAAGAACTGATTCCACAAACCGGCTATTCTGAAAATGTTCTGCATATGAGATTCGCCTATTGCTATGATTGAAGTTATCACGCATGTACCCTCTAACTCCCCACCATGTTTCGCCTGGCCCACAAAGTTCTTCAATATCAACTGCTTTTTCCCAGAACTTCTTATTCCTCGATCTCATCCTAGCTTCGTCGCTGTCCCTAAAGCAGCTGTGTCCCCCTCCTACACCAACAACCAAGAGAATATGTCAATTTCGTGTACAGGAAAAATGACCAGGCATAATAAAATGAAAATATACAGCCAAGTCAACCCCCCCCTCCCAAAAAAAAAAAAAAAGGATAAAGATATCTTAATTTCTCAGTTACGAGAAAAACAAGCTAAAAATTTCACGTGATTCAGCATAAAGCTTCTGCAAACCAAAACCAGAAATTGAGAAAGGTTCTTGCATAAAGTTATCCTTGACTCGTTTTGGCTACAGAAAATGTGCCTACTAGCTATGTCAGGGCTGGTGCCAACTCTATAACATGGATAAATGGGGTTCTACACGGCACCACTGATTTGCTGCACCACCTTGTCCATGACCTAGGTGGTCCCTACATATGTTGGCTAGTGAATGCCGACTTTTGTGAGCATCCTCATGATATTGATTCCTGCAGACTTGCTAGTGCAACGCTTGTGGTGACATTGGCATGGCCTCCCATTGCTTGTTCCTTTGCCTAAGTCTGATGTCAAGCTACCAACATGTTCTTCCACCAATATGCCCAATATAACACCCCAGTTCCTCCCCTGATATTCTATTTCTCTAGGCCAAACTACTAAGGCCATCAAACATAAATAACAAAGTTTATTTTACTCTTCCCCCATTGTGTCTGATAACTGATATAACACCTCAGACCCCCTATAATTCTATTGCTCTATGCCAAACAGCCAGAGCATTCGAACAAAAATATTTCAGACATATCAAGTTTCCACAGATATCTCAAGGAAAACTACTGCAAGTCTTTCCTGTGTGAGTTACACACATTTCAGACTCAAAAAGCAGACACAAGTGGTACAAATTATACAATATACTAAATCCATGGAAAAGTGGAAGGTGGCACACCTCTGATATAGAATTGATCACATATCTGCCTCAATGAATAATGGTCTCCAGTTCCAGTGTCATAGTTATCCTCAAAGACAAGATGCTGAAACCCAGCTTTCAGAGATTGTTTAACTCTGCTCGTTAATACACATAAAAAAAAAAAAAAAAGTTAAGCGAAGGCAGTTTCAACATGATGACTGAAGAAAAAACGGATACAAGTGTTCACAAATATCCTGTAATCACCTTTTCAATTCATTTTGATGGTCATCAAAAAATACAAGAACCCGACTCAGGTCAGTAATCCCACGTTTACTCAGCTCTTTTGGCCAGTTAACACTTCCAAAATCCACAAAGTCCTTTCCAGCAAAATATGTGCAATTTCCATCAACATAGGCAGGTCCCTTTTTCAGATACTTCTCTGGATGCCTGGGCGAAAGTGAAATAATTGGTGTGTCTGGCATAGCCTGCCGCAAAACCCAAGTTGAATGTCCTTTGAAAGCACCACTCTCAATCATCAGATCTGGCTTCAGCCATCTGGCAATGAACCAAAGCCCAAAGCTGTGGTCAAAACCCATCCCATGCAAGTTATTTTTTATTGGCCGAGTTTCATATATAGGAACAAATTCTTCCAACCCCTTGAGTAGATCTTTTGACGTCCATTCAACTGTTTTACCATGTTTCGATCTGCCTTTACCAAGGATGAGATTATAAGTACCCAAAAAAGTCAACACCACGAACATAACGATATTAAAAGAAACGAAGAGTTTCTTATAGAAGAAAATTGAATTGTCACCACCCGACAAATTGATCTCATATTCCCACAAGTGACCGAATCTAACTCGATGATTTTCTACAACTACGTGCAAACTCAAACTTCAATTTTCCTTGTATAATTTTCAACAAAATGGGGATAATAAGGAAAATAGAAGTCCCTGAAATATCAACGTTTCCTGAGTTCAAAGCGTTAGAAAGAATTTTTTAGCACGGAGCTAATAAGTACTCAATGATAACTCCTACCTAAAACATTGATTAGGCCACAGACTGCTCGATAAGTGCAGAACAGAACAAATATATTCACAGATTACTATCATCTTGAAATTAAAGGCACTATCTACTTCACTTTCATATCGTGTTGTCAGCTGTCAAATGTGCCGTACGAAAAGGAGAAAAATGGCAAACCAATGGAGGTGGAGGCCGGAGGTGGAGGTGGAGGTGGAGGTGGGTGTGGGTACAATTAATTCAGTTTCAATAATCCAAGAATAAAAATAAGAACATGAGTAAATGATGAACCGGCGATGAGCATTCAGTTCATTATTTCTATTAATTCTTGCAGAAACGAAACAATTCTCAAGCTAGCATTTCCCCTCGATCTAAATGGACCCCAAAACCCAGTAATACGAACACCTAAATCTCGAGAGAGAGAGAAAAATTCAACATTGGAAAAAGGCCAACGTATTAGATCAGGCACTTACACCAGGGCACGCCGAGAGCTCCGAAATCGGATTCAAGGACGTCCGAACCGAGGAGGCCGACCCGAGAAAATGGGGAAGAGGAGGACACGCACACGAAGCCGCGAGGACTAAAGAGCAAGGATGAGACCGACAAGAGAAGGAGAAGCAAGGAGATGGCGAAAGCCCAATAGGGGCCGGAACAACTCATTCGGGAGAGGTAATTGGAGGCCCTGGTCGCGGCGTGCAGGAAAAAATGCTGGTGCTTCCTGATCTTGGATTCGTCGTCGTCATCGGCGGGGGCGGGGGCGGAGGTGCCGGAGTCGTCCGAGTGAGGAGTGTTGCGTCGAAGAGAGAGGACTCTCTCGAGCATGGTGGACGGAGGGATGATGACAGTGAGTAGGGGACGATGACGGCGAGTTGGGGTGGGGGAGTGTACCGGTGTAGGAGATGACATCCGCCCTCCCTCTTATTTTCCGTATTTTTCAACAGTGATCTTCTTTTTCTAAATCAATTATTTATTTATTTTTTCACTTCACTTGTTAAGAACATTTTACTGGGATTGGATAATATATATTCATGTGTAAATCATACTATTTATTGATGTGATCCAGATATCTTAATTACCTGCCACTAGTACTTTGTTAAGCAATAAGTTTTTTATTTGAATGGTTTAGATTTTAAATTCTTAATTAATTATTTTTAAATAAAAAATTACTTTTTAGAAAAATAATAGTTAGGATATTAACTTTATTTTATATTTTATACCTATTACAATAATTATTTTAAATAAATAAAAATTAAAAAAATTAAATCTGAAGCATTCAAATAAAATCTGAATAATCCAAATTTAATGAGTTTAAAGTGTACCACAACTATTCCACTTTGATAATAATACATTTTATAACTAACGTGAATTATGCATCTTCCTCCTACTTTTTTCTTCTTCTTCACCTTAAATTATAGTATTTTGTTATAAATATACTATTGGGTAGATGTTGATATCTCTCCTAGTCCTATTATTTCCGATATCTTACATTATTTTCAATATCTCATAATGATTTCATATTATTATAAAATCTTTAGATTATGTTAAAGTTGTCTTTATAAGTTATGGTTCTTTATATCTCTCTTATTATCTTTAACATCTTAGATTATTTTCATTATCTTGCAATTTTCTCATTCTATTATAAAATTTGTAGATTTTCTTAAAGTTGTAAGTGGCCAATAAATATTATTAAGTAAGTTGTAGCTTTAATAAGAAATATTTTCTCTTTTTTTTAATAAGTAATTATTATTTTTTATTTTTATAACACGTTATTAACGTAACATTTTTAAAAAAATAGGATATACCTTTCATGTTCTTAGTTCTCATTATTTATAACAATTCCCTCTGCCTAAATTATATCTTCGTACTATCTTATATAGTACTCCTCCGGTCCTAATTATAAGACCCAATTGACTTATTTGAGGAGATTAAGGAAGTAAGTTAAGTTGGTTATTTATAATAAATAAGTGTTGTCATTCCTAAAATATCCTTGCTAATTAAGTATATTGGCTAAAACTATCATTATTAGAAGGATTATCTTGGGAAAAAATGCATAAATATAAGAGACAAAATGGATTGGGTCCTATAATTAGGACCAAATAAAAAGTCAAATTGGGTCTTATAATAAGGACCGGAGGAGTATATACTTTCATTAATGAACTACATTAATACTTCAATAAATCGTAAGATTTATTAGGGTCAATCAATATGGGTCATGAGATTGAGAACGTGCTGCAAATTGCCATAACGATTTTTTTTTTTTTTGCTTACAATTTGAAAAAAATTCGTTGGGAAAAATTTGGAAAAATTAAATTGAAAATTTCAAATAGATTAATATTTATATTGAAAGACCTTAAAACTAAATTTATTTTAAATGACCTAGGGCAAGAAGACATTGCGCAATATAAGAAGAAAGCAGCTTCCTGATCCTTTTTTAACTGTTTCTATGAAGTATGAGCTGCTACATGCATCATAATTGATTAATTGTTCACGAATTATTTAATAAAAATTTGATGAATTATTATATTATATAGTAATTTTACAATTTAGCTTCATGTCATTAATTTTTTTGTCCATACTTACATAACCATTTGATATTATTTTAATTTTAACCCACCCCTAGGTACAAACTTATAATTATAATTATTTTATCCCTACCAAAGAAGCATGAGTTCAGGAGGGCCTTATGGGCTTTGTGGGTGGGACAGGTTGGGCTCACATCTTTCGGGCCTTAGCCTTTTTTCTTAACACACATCCGAAATTATATACAAAAGCCCACTTTTCTTTCTAGCTCGGCCTATTCTTCTGATATCTGGAGGGAAAAAAAAGGTCAGATGTGATTCTTTATCCTAGATTAATAGATTCATTAAATAGAACTAATTACGTACTTAACGGGAGCTGGAGTAGCTCAGTTGGTTAGAGCGTGTGGCTGTTAACCACAAGGTCGAAGGTTCAAGCCCTTCCCCTAGCGTGTCCTTTTCTTTTATCTTGCACAGATTCATGCTTCAACCAAAATTTCTGCATACTTTTACGGTGCTTCTGGGTCAGGCAAGACCCTTCATTATATAGAAAATTATCTTTGCCAATTTCTTTATGTTTATACTGGTCTGCCGCTTCTGTTCATGGTTATTCCCTTTCTCAAAACATTTCCTTTTTTATTCTTTCAGTCTAACTTTGAAGGTTTTAACAGTGGCTTAGATCATGAGCTCATAATGAAGCTGGCTTCTTAACATATTCAGAGATTCGCATCAGTGCCTGGGATGAATAAAATATTTGGATAAGTTACTGCAATCTCTTTAACTTCTCCTTTTCAATTCTCAGGTTATTTTTGTTCTTTAGAGGACACAACACCCATATTCGTCTCACATCACTAGTATATAGAATCAATATAAACTTATTAAAGTGAGCCTGTAAAGTACTAATATTTTATTAAGCCATCAGCTGAAATCATACAGTGCGGTGTCAGATGATGTAAAGTGAATACGTCAGTAAATCTTGTTAGCTGAAGTTATAAAGGCTTTAGATGATATAAATAAAAAATTAAGAGAAACTTATTAAAATGGGTATATTATAGATCTCACTTTCTGAAACACTACATGCACTTAGTCATTATAAGGAGTTACTGAGAAAAGCTAAGATTTTAAAGAGGTTATTAATTGTTGTCGTTAGTTTACAGATATATGCATATTTTATTCACAAAAAGTAGTTTCCACGACTGCGATTTCCAGAAGGTTCATTTACAGGTGAGTCCTTCTCTTTTATCTTGCACAGATTCATGCTCAACCAAAATTTCTGCATACTTTTACGGTACTTCTGGGTCAGGCAAGACCATTGGTTTTTTATACGTCAAATTGGCAACTTCTTTTCTACTCTTTTATTCAGCTTGTTCAATTTCTGCAGTTTCTGGCTTCAGTACCTAATTCTTTTTTAAGTACCACAGGCTCCAATCACTCAAGTTTGTCAATCACTGCATCATTTTTAACCGTTTCTTTGCTCCTGGCAATATAATACCCATTTCAAGACTATAATTATTGAAGAATCCACCATTACATTGAATTCTACCCACAGTATCAGTATCTTCCAGCATTTTGCAGCTCATCTGACAATAGCTCAAAGAGAAAACCCCAGAGAAATAAACAGGCTTGTGGACCCTCAAACTTTGATATTTTAACCCATTAATGCTTTTTCTTGTCTTTGTATTGCTTGGCTTCTTTTCCATGGAAGAGCAATCATTCTCACTGGCTGGGCCACACATACACCTTTCGGCCATAATGAACAAAAGTAATGGAATGAGCATCTCCATCAGAAGCACAGTGGTGCCACCTTTTATATTCACAAATTGAACAGACATCTTGCTTTGTTGGAATCCCATATTTTCAATCTCCCTTTATATCCACAGTCTAATTTCCCACCTTTAATACGTTATCTCAATCTGCTCTTTCCATCTGTCGGTTTGTGATAATTTCAAATTTTCAAGTGTTTTTTGCTTTTAAGTTACTACTCAACATAGCAAAAGAAAGACTACTGTGTATAACTTGTCCATTGCCCTTGTACGAACATTGCAGAGAAAGATGTCTCCTCAAGCTTCTTCTTCTTCTTCTTCTTTTTTAAAAATATTCTGGGATATTCAATTTTGCATTGTCTTGCATGTTTTCTGCCCTATTCCTCCAAGCATAAAAGACGAAAGAAGCAGCAGAAAAAGAAAACCAGAGATAAAAAAGCCTTGACATACACCAAGCCTAATATTGAATCTTACAGCTCATGATGATAAATTAACCCCAGAAACGTTTTACAACTGAAGCGAAGATATCAAAGAAGAAAAAGAAAGAAAAAGCAAGCAAAGCATGCATTTCCCTTCTTTTATTACGGAGAAAACAAGCAGGAATCAGCGAGGCAGTCAATCAGAATCAGAATATCAGAATTAAAACTCATTAGCCAAAGGTGCATGTTCAGAGTGCATGAAGACATTGGGATAGATAAGGCCAGCCAAGCCACCACCAACGAGGGGTCCAACCCAGTAGATCCAGTTGTCACGGAAGTCGCCGGAAGCCACGGCGGGGCCAAAGGAGCGAGCCGGGTTCATGGAGCCACCGGAGAAGGGGCCGGCGGCGAGGATGTTGGCGCCAACAATAAAGCCAATGGCTATGGGAGCAATGGTCCCAAGAGAACCCTTCTTGGGGTCAGCAGCTGTGGCATACACAGTGTAAACCAAGGCAAAAGTGATAATAATCTCCATAACCACTCCTTCTATTGCTCCCACTCCGGCAGCCACGGTGTGAGTAGGAGTTGTCTGAAAACAAACAAATCACCAAAACACAGTTATATAAGTTGGGATTCAAAACTCTCAACATAAAAACTAAATTAACATTTGCAGAACTGATTGACTTTTGCAAATTGAAGTTGGGTTAAAAGTCAATTAATTAATCTGATATGATTTATGTTTAGATAATCAGTTTATATCTAAACAAAAACTTAAAGCCACAGGGCCAAAAATCCGAAAAAGTTGTTTCAACTTTAAAATGCCTTCTGAACCAAAAGCCATTTTATGCAAACATTGATCCAAATATGCACTTTTGGGATCTCAAATAATGGGTTTTGAAAAAGCATAGGGATATAAAGATGAAGATATATACCATGCCTCCGGTGACAAACTTGAGGAGGAAGCTAGCGACAATGGCGCCAACAAGCTGAGCAATCCAGTAAAAGATACCAGTGAGGATTGTGATCTGGCCTCCAATAGCCAATCCAAAGGTCACTGCTGGGTTCACATGGCCTCCAGATATGTTAGCTCCAATTGAGACTGCCACAAACAATGCAAATCCATGACATATTGCCACTGCCACTAACCCTGCGGGATCCAGTGCTGCATCATGCGTCAACTTTCCTGCATTTTCCAAACAATCACTCGTTAAAACCCTAAAAACCACTTCCACACAGTCACTTACTTGTAATAATCTGAGGTGATGTGAGGAAACGTGAAGGAAAACGATGGAACTAACCATAGGCTATGGCGGAACCAACACCAGCAAAAACAAAGAGGAAGGTTGAGATGAACTCAGCAAGGTAGGCTTTAATGGAGCCCAGGCTGAAAGAATCGTCGAAGCGTCCGAAAGCTATGGCCATCTTCAGAATTTTTCTATAGGTAGAACCAGAGAGAGAAGATGACAGACAAGTGTTGAGAGTGGAGAAGATTATGGAAGAAAAGGCTCCCCTGAGACGATATATATACTCATTACAACTTGCCAAGTTTAGTTTTGAGGCTTACCCAATAAGTTACTCTCATATTCTCTAGCCTCTAGAGTTGCATTTATTATTGTTATTGTACTGTATATCTTTTCTTTTTCTTTTTTTCAAAATAATTTATTATTATCAAGGTAGGCGATTGCTTTAAATTTCTTTTGTGTGATTTTGAAAGTACACCCACGTCATTTAATCAAGCAGGAGTGTTCAATGTTTTAGATTTTATACTTGTAAATTATTCTCTAGAAGGTGAACAAACTTCATTAAAATAAAAATCTTAAAGTTTTTCTTAGCTATTGGGGTAAATATTTTAAGTTTTGTTTGAACGTCGGTTTGAAGACAAAAGCAAAAGAGAAATTACATTCAAAGATCACTAAATTTGAAATACTTGCATAAAAATCTTTAAATCATAGCTAAAGTAGAAGGTTTGATCTAATTAGCTGATGAGATGCAATTTATTATATAATTCGCCATGAATATGAAAATCCTATTGATAGACTTATTAGTTAAATCTTAAAATATATTAGTCCTGATAGAACTCTAAACTCAACTCACTCAAATTTTAATTAAATAAAAAATAGATCCTGAATATCTTACATATAGCTTGTAGTAAGTTGCATTATTTACTAACAATATGGTCTCTTAAAACTTTTAAAAAAATATCTTTGATATTAACTTTTAATATATGAAAATAACTATAATCTTTAGAGTTTTTTAAAACTATAAACCAATGAAGTTTTTATATGAGGATCAAATGAACAGCACACACAAATATTTCAACGCATAAACACACATGGCATAAATAATTTTGAATCTATGACCCTCCTTTTAAAAAGGAGATTGGTGCCACCAGACCCAAGTTTCTTTTTTTCTTTTTTTTTTGCATAAACTTAGGAAGTTCTTTTCATTAAGTACAAGTATTCTTTTATTGAACACACCAAATATAAGCACTCTTCTAGTAGTGATTTAAATTTTGGTTCATCACGTTGTAAAGAATTAATTCTCTCTATTAGACTCAACATATTCACCATACTGTGAGTATTAATTCTCTCTGCTAAACTCAATTCTCATTGGTTGGTATGAATACTTGCATATAAATTTTTGCACGTGAAAATGGTTAGAGTCCAAGAAAATTAAAGCATGGGCAATCCAATATGGAGGGGCAAGCTTAGCTGGCAGTAACGTGAGTTATTAGAAATGTCCAGAAGCAAATGAATGATTCCTCCATGTGAGCAGGAGAGAGAACAAAAGGGGATTTGCATTGGGTGCTCATCAGGTGATGAGCACCAATGCTCATCACCCATCTGGACCGTCCAGATCTAATCTGGACGGTCCAGATTTATTTTTATTTTTATTTTTATTTTTTAAAAAATAATTATTTTAATAGGTATAAGATAAAAAATAAAGATAATCTCATAACTATCATTTTTTAAAAATATAATTTTTTTTATTTTAAAATAATTATTTAATAATATTAAATCTGGACCGTCCAAATTAAATCTGGACGGTCCAGATTGCTCATCAGGTGATGAGCATTGGGTGCTCATCACCTGATGAGCACCAAATGGGAACCCAACAAAAGGCGGTGTTTGGTGGGACACAAAAAATGATCATCAAAGCAAAAGAGGCGGGCGACGGTGATATGAATTTGCTTTGGACCACACATTGCACCGGCCATGCCCTCCAAAATGGCTCCCCAAGTTTGGACTTTGAAAAATTTGTGGATACAATCTCATTTCAGGGAATTAAATTTAATTCATAGTTCATGTGTTGGATTTATCTGGAGATGATATATTAATTAAGAAGAATCTTGTGGACTTTTCTAGCTCCCCTGCTTGATTAACGCACAAGCGTTTCCTAAAAGGGCTGCTTAATCATAATTATGATCTCATTATTTTGCATACAGGATAAAGTTTTATATTGTATTCATTAATAAGATACGCAAAGTATTGCTTTTTGAAATATTTTTGGTTTTATCCAAGAACAAAAGAAAAAAGAGGTAAAGGGAGCTTTATATGTTGGGCTTGGGGTCATAAAGGAAGCTTTCGGATATCCCCATGTGATTCTTCTGTCTTGTGGGATGGTCCAAAAGTTGATATGATCACCGAAACGGATAGTGAATGCTCATCCATGAACAATGCTTTCGGAGTTTTTTCTGTTTGTTTATCTGTTCATCTATTTAGTTTTTAATGAGGTGGGTCACAAGAGCTCTTCCATAGTGTTTGATTTTAACAAAAGGAAAATTAAGGGACTTTACCCATGAAAAAGGAAAAGGAATGAATGTTAAATCTTCCCTTGGTATTTGATAAATGTACGTTTGATTTCATTATAAATCAATACTTTTAACACTTTGTGAGATAAAACTTCTCTCATAATCATTCAAAATAATCTTATTAAAATTTGAAGAACCAATTTTAGTCAGTTTCAAATCTCCATTTTTAGATTAAAATCAATGTTTTTAGAATCAAATCCAAGGATTGAACCGATCAAAACACGGATTCAAGTTTAATCATTGCAACAGCCAAGGAAAATGCTCCTCATATTCAATACATGGCCCAATGTTCCTGTAATATCAATTCGCCCGGCTTTCACATCTATAAGGAAGTCGGAAATGCTAATCATTTTGGAGATAAAGAAAATAATCATCCTTACTTTATATATACTTACATATAAACAAAAATAATTGAACAGAAATTAAAAGAATATAATAAATATTGTAGAGAAAGAATTGTTCCTCAAACAAATGGGACCAGGTCTACTGTCTTCCCAAATTTTTCACAGCTTAATTTCGGCTAGAAAATTGAACCACACGCGATAATAACCACATATGATCAGCTGTTGAAATATTAGAAGTTTGAGCCTCAAGAACTATTAGATATGGTCTAATAATGAAATGTGTGAGTAATTACCACCACAGCATTTATCAATAAAATATCATAAATTGATATGGGAGTTTTAACTCCTACGTATAAATGATGCGATATGATGTGAGAAATACAAGGATGAACACTGCTTCATTAATAGCATTGTGTTTGTGGGAAACATGTGTGGGATAGCAATCAAATCAAGAGACGTCTCTTTGGATCCCTTTAGGTAGTCGCATTGACAGTAATTATGGATCCTAATAGCGGACAACCAAACATAGAAGAAGGTGGCCAACAAAATCACAGCAAGGATTGCTGTCTGTCTGTCTGTAATCAATAGCATCCATGGCTGAGTTTCATTCCCATTTGCAGCAAACTTCAAAGTATCAGATGAAAAAGGAAAATAGAATTGAAAATAGTTTTGAAAATTAAAAAAAGAAAATCATATTCTCAATTTTATTTTAAAAAATAATAGCAAACACAAGAACTACGAAGTCAAAATGAAAAAGTCAACTTTATGGGGCCGTAGGGCCAGGCTGGACAAGTCCTTTTAGGATTGAACAGACTGGGATGGTACCACAACTCTGGCCCATATTCATAACTGTAGTTCTCATCAGATGAACAGCATAAAATAATTTCACGGTGTAACTCGCAAAAGAAGAAAAATAAATTTCATTGAGGGATTTCCGCATATCATAATAACTAAACTGATAGAGCAATGATTAATATTCTAACATTAGTTATGAAGAACATTTTCACAGATATGAACAGGAGGAAGTTGAAGTTTACAAGAAAGCCATTTCAGGGAATACATTTGAAACTAAGAAGTTAGAAACCAAGACTGAGTGAGATCTTTATTCCAGCAGAAAAGAAAGCTGACTAATCATATCATTAATACATTAATCATTCTACTTCTACCTCCATATTTTCAGGAAAGGGTATTGAAGCACAGCAGTGATAGTATCCATTTTCATCAAAGCAAAATCTCTGGGACAGATGTGCTTCTCTAATGGGATACTCTCCCCAATCCTCTGATCCGTACCGCTTGTATATGCCCCGTGCATCAAAAGAATCAAACTTTTTCCTCTTCGTCCTGAACACCAGAAGCTTAGATTAGCTAATAGCTGTTTGAGCTAGAATATCTTGGGAAACTCCAAAATAATACCTTTTTCTATGCCTTGCATTCATCACAGTTGCATGCAACTGCAAATCAAAAAACGAATATCTTGATGAGTGCTCAAAATAAACCAAATCCACAAAAAAAAAAAAGCACGGAAGAGGGAGATTCTGGTTGCCAGAGTCCCAACCCAAGCATCAGGACAGATACTTTGCATTTTGGCTTTTTCATAAGCAGCATTTCCAAAGGCGCAAACACACATGTCTGATGTTTTCTTTTTTTAATTCACAATCAGTTCAGAATGTGTTTTCTTTTTTTTTATTCACAATCAGTTCAGAATGCACATATCATTCTAGTATATATTGTGCCTAAACACCCAAAGGAGGAATTTGGCAAGTATACAGGTGACATCGTGTCAATATCTGGGTTTACACAAATTGTGTGTGTGTAAGAAAACAAGCTGTCATTCTACTGAATAGCATCAATACCAAAAGGAAGATAAAATCGTCACACCAAAACTAGCTCAATCAGATGTATATATTGATGTTCTATTACCCTTGATCCAAAAGAAACAAGGTATGGGAATAATTTATCATACCTTCAGCTTCTGATTAACATCATTCTCCAAGACAAGTCCAGCTTCAACATATGCATCAATAATGATTTCTAGAAAAGCTCAGGAAACTCAGATGACTTTGTACGAGACTAATATATGATCTAAACCAGACAGAATTAACATCACTATTTACGGGTTTAGAGCATGCTTGGTTTTACATTGAAAACCATCAAAACTATGGGGAGATCTTTAGTAGGTCCCTTCTCCTTACTTCAATAAAGATTTTATTAACCCTATGTTCTTGTAATTTCTTTTCTATGAACCTTGTTTATTTTTTGTTCATCGTTTATACTATGCAGACTACCACTGTCCTAGCATCATCTTAATTTCTTGCTTGTTAGTTCTTGCACTTTCCCATTATCATCTAGGCATGCAGACCGCCGCTATTTCGACATTATTTTAATTTCTTGTTATTTACTTTTATGCACAACTATTTTATTGCATTCATTAACTATTTGCATGCTTTAATCATGTAAAGAGAGAAACCATAGTTGTAATGGTTTTTAATGTAAAACCAAACATGCACTAACGAAACCAATTTCATAAAGTACAATTTAAATATGGATACGACAGGCACGTAGAAGACGGCCCTCACTGCCAACTTCTTCCACAGGAGCATACAGGACACGAGCTTTTGCCTGAGAACCTTTCATGCAATCCTGCAGGATTACATATATTATTTCTCCAATAAAAATATCAAATAAAATGCATAAAAGTTTAATCTGATAATAGGAATAAAAACAGTCTCCATCTGCTGCACATAAGGCTATAATAAATCTTTCAACGAAGGACTGCCCAGACTGAGAATGAGAATTATAAGATCCCATGCTTATATATTACAGTCCTAATGAAATGTCAAATCATAGGAATGATTGGTCTATAGCCAGCAAAGGGTAAATTTGCAAGTTCCATATATATCAGAAAGAACAAATTTGCAGATAAAAACCCTTTAACTTGTTCAGTTATTTTAATCTGCAGATTAAGTACTAATATTAGACAAAGTCAAGGCATGGTATCTAGTCAGCTACTCAGCATGTATAAATTTATATGATGATTGCATCAGCCGAATGGAAATCAAGATGGACTCCTACCAATCCTTTTAATTTCACAGAGAGAGGCCGATTGTCAAGGGCTTCCCTGACTCTTGAAGAGATATTCTGCATAGTGACAAAGGTAATTACAGACAAAGAATTTACAAAACATAGTATATTTTGTAAACACTACACATAAGCTTCAACCAACAGGTTAAGCTTTTAAGTTGCAATGGGCTTTCACCTACCTGTAAGACCTCAGTAGCTTTCTTAACTCGATCCTTGTTCCACAATTTCAGCATGAGTACAGTAAGATGAAACGTTTTAGGCTTAATGAATATAGACCTGTCAATCCCCAAGTCTGAAAAGTGCAACATAAATCAGCATCATGTGAGGGGAAATAACAATAAACAGAGGAATGCAATTAACTTGAAGCATCTAACTAATCCTTGTTGAGTTTCAGGAGAACAACACAAGCAAAATAATGAGGCATTAAAATAACTAGTTACAATTAACACAGGCATGTCTTGAGAATATAACTTGAGCTAAAATAAAAGATTAGCTAAAGATTAGGACTCTTTGAAGCAGACATTTTCAGTGAGCACTAAGCAGTACCATGTAACTAAATGCATGGATTATGGAGAAAAAAATAGAGAATATTTGTACTGCTGAATAAATTACAGGACACATACTCACAATCCCTTAACTAAATTTACAAAAATATTTCAATCATAACATAACAGAATATAGCTTATTTTTATACCAGATAAATCAGGAGACTTGGATGTAGAAGATTTGGTTGCTTTAGGTGCATAACTGACAAGTGGTATGTTTGTGAGATTCACTTCAACTGATTCATTGCTGTCACGGACTTTAACTTCAACTGCAACGTTAGGTTTTTCCTCTGACAAAGCATCCTGTTCTTCATTGTCGGTATTTTCTTCATTGGAATCAGATTCAAGATTCTCATCCACGCAAGAATCACCAGTTCCCAGGATCGAATTTTGAAAACTGACAAGTTTATTCACTAACTCAGGATGGATAGCCAAGGGAAGCGATATGAAGTGTGAATAATCAAGATTTCGACTCTTGACTGCCTGTTACAAAACACAAGATATAAATTTTGGCATGATACTAAAACGAATAGTAATAATTACCACTGATATAGTACACTTTTAATAAACAAATTGGAACTGGAAGTAAATTTAACTCTAATTCTATCCAAGGGTACATAGACAGGCAACTGACCTCATCAATTATGGCCTGTATCCTCTTGGAAGCTAAGGTCACACTATCGATTGAAATGCCTTCAATGGCTGCAAAAGACAATCATACAAAATCCATTAGATGTTGGGTCATGATACCCACTCTTCCTTGATTCATGATGATGGGGTTTAGTGTTTATGTTAAATTCAGCTTTAGGTGTATAGAGTTAAATAGAGTCTAGTTCAACTTGAAGCAAAAGCCCAGAAAATCAGAATGATTCATACATTCTTTTGAACGTAGGCAAAAACTATTTTTCATGTATAAAGAAGGCTATTGAATACACCAATGAGGAGGGTAGATCAATTAGCATAAAGTCCTCCAGAAAGGGATAGAGAATGATCGAATAGAACACTATGTGAAGTTATTGAGTGAGACCTTTTCGTTAACAATTTATTCAAAGATTTGTTTGTTGATAGAACATAGTGAGGTCCATGGAACCGGCCCCAGCTAGTGGAATAAGACTTGTTATAGGTTGAATCAACTTCAGTTATTCAAATATCTCAAAGCATAACAATAGCTAGGATCAAACAATGGCATTATAGAGAATAGTTATTTCTTCTGTTGTTCAAATGCTGGTTTCAAGAGAATAATTATTGCAAAGATGAAAAGACAGGCAGTGTGTATGGGCAAATCCAAAAACTTACTGACAAAATCATCTTCTTTTGAAGATGGTAAAATTATCTTAACCCCCATCTCCTCTTCAATATTTTTCTGCGTGGATCCCCTGAAACAGCATCAACCATCAGACATAAGGTAATAGCTAACAATCAAGTAATCCAGTTCACATATGATATGCAAAACTTTCCACCCTGTCCTTTTGATAACATCAATAAGAGGATTTGTATCCAGTATAACGTGTGTTACATGAATCCCAATTCAGATTATTTAGAATCCTTTACTTATATTACAATTTCCCTTTCCAGTCTATCTTTCAATCTTATCAGGGCCTACACCTTTAAAAGTACACATGAACAAACTTCCACCCATGTAACAATCAGCATCCATTTCATCTTCTTAAATTATTACCAATGCCAAATAAAAATTAAATATAGTTTTTACCCTTTTCCTTTGATAAAACGAAATAGAGAAGCACCAACCTGCACATCAAACAAATGAAATGAAAACAGAATGAAAAAGCTCCAGCATTTGACTAGTTAATGCATAATAGAAAAAGGAATAACATAAAAGTACAGATTGAGTGGCTGAACCAGAGATCAGAAATAAGGCGGCATATAGAGTAACAAACTCTCCACAAAAGCAACAACTAATATCATTTCTTTTACTCAACAAGTAATACCATTTCTTTTACTAACATATTTGTAAAGAAAAAGCAAAAATATCAGAAATAACTCAAGCTATAAACCGTTGTTGTGCAAAAAACGAAAAATGAAAACAAAGAACCAACTAAAAGGAAAGTGGGGAAAAGCACATAATATATCATCAGCAGGGCCTTTAAGTTCTACCGCCTGGTAACAAAACAATAAATTTTAGCGCCATAGTAATATCTTATGTAGATTGAAATCACCTATTCAACAACTGGGTAGCAAGAAAGGACAAATGGTAACAGCATGGGAGGTCAGATAAATAATACTGGTTCACATCTGCATAAAGTACAAAACTACCAAAGATGGAAACAGCAAAACTGAACAGAAAAAGTATAGACTTGCCTCAACAGAAATTGAGTGCTTTTCGGAGGAAACAGCTAAACTTCCTTCTAGCACTAGGCTAGATGTGTCAGCCGATTCAGTTAATTCAACCACAACTTCAGCAGCTGCCTCCGTAACATGGTCATTCATAATAGTGCTAGATTCACTACAGCCCACTTCATGAATATCTCCTCCATCTTCTGACTCAACCATCACATTCTTTACCAAGCTTCCTGCAAAAATACACAATTCCATACAGATCTTATCATCAAATTTTATTAGGTCGGATAACCACCTCCCCCTGCTGCCCTTAAGGGACAGAAAGTATCCACATTTATATTAAAGAGATGCTATGGAACTTCATGTGCCTGTCAATCATTAATTATAGGAAATATATAAAATACCAAAATTCTTCACTGACCTATGAACCTGGAGAATCATTATCATAATCTTAAGATCAGGCAGAAGTAAAGAGTACATCTATCACAATGCCAAAAATATATTACGTAATATGGATGTGTGTATGTAATTTTTAGGAGTTACGAGGTTGTTAACTGATAGTAGGCCAACGGCTATATAAGTGAGGGGAAGGAGGTGTTTATTCAGATTGGCGGCCAATGACGGAAAGTTTTTACTTCCTCTCTCATTCCCACTTCTTTCTTCTTCATTTCAGAATACTGCCCTCAACTCATGATACGGTAAACAAATAATATACCTCACGGGACAACTGAAAGTTGATTTCATACTCTCAGAATTGGGGGCC
The DNA here is from genome assembly GCF_004799145.2 of Neltuma alba. NCBI lineage: Eukaryota > Viridiplantae > Streptophyta > Magnoliopsida > Fabales > Fabaceae > Neltuma > Neltuma alba. Next base: position 3,576 of record NW_021634744.1, on the reverse strand, counting down.
AGAGGGAGGACAAACCTTTACGAGAACTGGCGCAAGTGGAGACTGGTCTCCATACAAGATTTGTACTTTTCTGTTTCTTGTCATGATCTTCAATAACGAGGCTCTTCTTTCTAGCTTGCATAATTAAATTACAGCTTAATCGATGATAACTTCTCTGATCCTGATAAAAATTAAAAATAAATAATAATAAATTTAAGCTTGTAAGAGGCTTGAATGCTTCTAAATAACCTACGATATACTTGATATATAATTACATCTCATAACTATCAAAGAGATTACAACCCAGTGCACAGATGAGAAAGTATCATAAAAAGTTCACAGTATTGTCTGCATCAGTGGATCAAGAAATAAAAAGAAAAGACAAAAAAAATGGATATGGCATGATTTTTTCTTGGAATAAAAGTGAGATTCCCATAGAAAAAAGCGTTCACAGGCATATAATCGTTCATAGCACTATTTTTAGGACAAGATAAAGAGTTTTATTGGATATAAGATTAAAGAATATAAAAAAGGAAGGAGGATAAGGAATTTTTTCCCTATTGGACGAAAATAAAGATAAGAAATTCTCAAACCATAAAAGAGAAGAAAAACTCTAAACAGAAGAAACAATTGAAATTTGAAAGCCCCAGGCAACATAAAGGTGTGGGTTTTCTGTCCAAACCCTTGGCGTATAATATTAAATCCCTTTTAAAACTTCCATACGTACGCAACAGAGAAATATATCAATTGTTACCCTATCTGTCTATCAATACATACAACTTTGCGTGCTTCCTGTTTTCCAATAAATTCTTTCAAGCTAAAATGCGTGTGCAATACAGCGTGATAATGCTTTTGAAATATGAAACCATATCCCGATTTGCTAGATTGAATCAACAACTTAATTATGCTTAGTTTGTAAATTGCATCGTTTCAATGTGCATATAGACAATATCTGTAATACAGTACTTTCAGATGAAAGCAACAGCGCCACCTCAAACTCGTTTCTCGATAAGTATAGTTATTAACACTTCATAAGAAAACCGAAGCGATGAAGAACCTTATCACAAAGAATGTGTAATAACAAATGAACAACCTCCGAAGTGTAACACAATAGTGAAAGCTCTGAACCTGAAAACATCCTACAGGTTTTGGTGCGATATATGTAGTACTGAATTTTAAAACTCGATCAACTCTGCGAAAAAGGCCAAGTCACGTCACAACTACCCAGTGAAGGGGAAGTGGTAAATTAACTATAATTCTTCGAAGAAGCTTAACAACTCAACAAGAGAAGGAAGTATCCAGCAACATAAACAAATTGGTCAATGGGAACCCCTTAGAATTCCAATAACAGTTTTAGAATCTTAAGAGCTGAACAGTGAGAAGACTGATAAATAGAAAGAAATCGAAATATCTTATTGGATTATAACAAACATAAAAGAATTGTGATTAATGAGTTCAAAGTAAATTCGCTGTATTAGCTGAGACATGAAGCTTCCAGTGATTATGAAGCAGAAAATGGAGGTTTCACAGGACTTACCTGAAGAAGGACCTGCAAGGGATCATTTGCCCTGTGCGCAGTCTTGACCAGTTTCTTTACCTAAAGCGAAGAGCGCTGGAACGGCTTCGGCCGCGTTGGCGGGTGAAATTCCTGCACAATGTCTTTTCATTAAATTAATATACCTCGTCCATACTTAATATTAAAAACTAATTTTATTTTTAATTTAATTTTAAATACAATATCTTATTTATTTTATTTTTAACTTTATTTTTTAAAAAAACAGTCTTTACAATAGCTGTATATATTAAAAATCTAGTTAAATAATAGTTTTAACTAATATATAATTAGCGAAAAAATTTTAAGAAAAAGAACATCAAGTTATTACAAATAACTACTCAATAATTTTTTTTAATCTACTCAAATTAATTAACTAGTTATTATGTTAAAGATCTACCACAATACCTCATATTCTTAGTATGAGACCTATTAACGCTTAGTTAGAAGTTAGATTTAGTTATTATAAATATAATAATCGAAAATGACGAAACTACTTTTACTGAAAGGATATATTTTTAATAGATTTTAACCTTTTAAATCCTTACACTAGTCTCACAAAAAAAAATTACAATAATTTGTCTCTATAAATTTAACAGGTTTTTTTTAGTATAATATCTCAATTTATTATGTACCCTAATAATTTTCTTAGTAGGTTAGTTCGCCCCAACCTGGTCAAAATTAATGAATGAACTTAAGCAAATTTTCTTAGTATAATAATTTTCTTTTTTTTTAATAAAGAGCAAAATGATACTAAGAAAATATGATGGTTACATGGAAAAAAGCGAACAGGACAAAATGTAATTTTACAAAGGCAACCCATATAGACATATAATGAGGCGGCAAAAACGAATCATGTTCTGCTTCTTTTTGGGCATGGCAACGGTCCCTCCATGCATGCATGTGGAGCAGTGGAGGTGCGGGGAGTAGCAGCAGGTATGATTTAATAATTTTCTTATTGAGATTGGAGGCAAGACACATGAAATTAAGCAAATTTATAGAGATTGTATATAATTAAATAATTAAATTAAAATAAAATAATAGTAATTTGGTTTTAATATATTTTAAATCTTGATTTCTTTCCATTTCCATTTTTAACTTTCTTCTTCTTATGTTTTGAGTCTGAATCTTAGTTAAAAGGTCAAGATTATGGTGACAAAATAAAGAAGAAGACTATTACAACTCCAAAAATGGATCAAACTTATGTTTCGGCATTAATACGTTTTTTCTTTAGATTTTTATTTTTCTTTAAAGAAGATCCTCTAATATATTTTGCAAATCAAACTCTACCCTAGTACATATTTTAGTCATCCAAGTTGATGAAAAAAATCAGCAAATTTGTTGAGTTTAACTAAGGACCTGTTTGGATGACAGAGTAAACCATGATTTGGAAGCAAAACCATGGTTTGCACAAAATGTCATCTAACAGGTTTAAAAATTCTCAAACCCTGGTTCTAGTAAAACCATGGTTTCCATCGGGGAAACCATGGTTTTATCAAAAGTAGAAATTTGTCACTTCTGGGCAAAAAAATTTGAGTGAAGCGGAGTGATAATTGGAGGCAATAGTCATAGACCGAAAACACCCTTCTTCCTTTGCTTTGCTGGCCGACACTTTGGAGTGATTATTCTCTATCTCACCAACTCGAATCTAACCAATATTCAGCTCGCCTCTTCGCCCTTTCTTCGTCATCTCACCTCTTATACATTATTCATAAGCTCGCCTCTTAATATTTTTCTGTTAGCAAAAAAAAATCATTTTCTATAAACATATTTAATATTATATTTTATAAATATATATACACATATTAATTATATTATTTTATATATTATTAATTATGTTAGTAAAAATTATTTCATTAACAGTTTTATTTCTTCAAATCAAATATATTATAAAATCTATCCCTTATATAATTATCATATTAACTTATACCTTTTTTAGTAATTTGCACATGTAAAAAGTGTTTCTAGTAACAACTATCCAAACATCTTATTTTTCAGAATCACTTTTTCACAAAATCTATTCTTTACAAAATCTATTCTCCAAA
>NW_021634743.1:0-94428 GCF_004799145.2 Neltuma alba | reverse complement strand
AAAATTTTTGAAAGGAATGTATCGTGTTGGCATGTTTAAAAATATGTATAATTATCATGAAGTAATATATAAGCCTGGCACATGATATGGGTTATTAGTATAATAGTTGGTAGTGTATCATAATTAGAGAGACAAATAAAATGAGGCCTTTAATTTTTTTGGTTGTGTTGGGCATGAATGATGGCGTCAAGTTCAAAGCATTTTAATTGAAACAAGTGGCCACAAAAGGCTACAATTTGGCTTATTTCTCGTGTGCTTTAAGTACCTTTATGTCACATGCCCTTTCCCTTTTCCATTAATTAATTAATTTTTTTATAAATAAAATCTTTTTTATTCATTCATTAATTACTCTTTCTTTACTTCTAAGCAGGACATCTAAAATGTTGTAAAATCCAGCATGTCAAACTACCATAATTGGGTGCATGGAACTAGTTCATTTAATGACTGTAGAGTTTAGATCCAGTGTCTTAGATATTGTACATAAAAAATTTTCTTTTAGAAATAACTTGTTCATTATTTATAAGATACGCTAATAATTTGTTTGAAATTTTTAGCGTCATTTTTATTTTTTACCCCGATTAATTATTATTTAGTCTCATTGCATCAATTATCCACCTTTATTGCACTCTCTCTATAAGTAATGATATTTTGAGAAAATAAATTGCATTTTTCACATGTTTATTATCTTCAACTAATTTTGACTTAACTTTTTGTCTAATAAAAAAATTGAGGAGGAAACCCTCTACCTAATAATTTAGTAGTGTGAATGACCTAAATTACAGTATTGATACTCTATAAAATTTGTAAAGTACTTGTACTTTTTGAGTTTCTCTATAAATATTTATCACGTCCTCTCGCGTATAAAAATTTTAAAAGAGAATTATAATCAAATTCAAAGAAAAAATAATTACTAAAAAGTTTTAATAATATTTAAGCGCAGCCTGCAATAACAAGTTTTAGAATAAGAATAACTATCTCTAATACTTGTTTTAATAATTTTTTTCCTTCTTAAAACCTCATTGTAATTTTTCCAATTTTTAATATTGGATTTTTCCTCTCCCCAGTATTCCTCTAAAATGGGGGAATATCATTTAGAAGTGAGACGCATACAAAATTGGCAAAGTTTTTCATTTTTCTTTTTTCCTACCTGGGTAAAGTTTTCATTTTTCTTAACGTAAGATTGCTTGGACGGCGAAAATTATGTTACTACCTTACTAATATGCTACCTCACATCCTTATTATAAAAAAACTAGTTAACTAATTTAAGTAGGTTAAAAAAATTAGTTAATTAGTTATTTATAATAAATATATGTTATCTTTCTTAAAATACTATTGTTAATAATATTTATTAGCTAGGACTACTATTTGATGAAACTTTTAACATAAACAATTATTACAAGAATTACTTGAAAAAAATTGATAAATATAAGAGACAAATAAATTAGGGGCTTTACATTTAGAACCAAATTAAAGTCAAACTAGCTCTTATATTAAAAACCGAAGGTAGTAAGAACTACCTAATTACATAAATTAAGAAAATTAACCGAGTTAGGTATTTCTAACAAATATGAGTTAGTTTTTTTAAAGCATCCTTTTTAATTGTGACTATCTTTGAATGAAAACCCCTCCATATATGTAATCAAGAGAATGAATTATAAATTTAGAAGAGAAAGTAGATTAAGATCTTATATTTAGGACTAAATTCAAATATCAACTAGCTCTTATATTTTATCATGCGTATTTTTCGTTTTCTTTCTTAGCGATCCAAAGTCCAAACTAATTCAACAACTCTTCAAAAAGGTCTTCACTTCAGAAGATATATTTCAAATTAGTCCCTTGTTTTCCTGCCAACATCCAAACATAATCATGAGATAAAAACATCTTGACTTATTTGCATATAACTATTCACATTCACGAAGAATGATGTATTTGTATAAAAGTAAACATTAACATAATTTAACAAATGAATTATATATACTTCATAATTTGTAAATAATGGATCTTATTATAGATTTTATATTATATATAAATAAAGAAATTTTATATTTTATTATTATATTGATGGTATCACTTAATATATTTGTATCTTGAGTAAGATAAGATATAAAATAATATATTTTTCTTAATTGCAAAGACTATCAAAGATTTAAGTAAAAACTATAGAAAAACTATCATCTCAGTTTTGGGTTTTGATTCGCTCATGTAGTTATTTAAAGTCTTGCCAGCGTTTAGAAACTAGTTGAATAGTTATGACTAATTGAAACTACCTACACTTCGAATCTATGGACAATTCTTCTGGTTGAGCTTCTCTAGGTATCACCAATATGCTAATGATGTGCTATCGGGAGAATTAGAGGTGCCAAACAGACACATGCTTGCATAGCCGTGCACACAGATCAAGTTTATGCCTCCCGATCAACAAACTATAACTTAACGGGTAAATAAGATTTAGTATTCCTTTGGTCCTATTTATAAATTTTAAATTTGAAGAGAGTGTGATCTATTTTATAAATTTTAATTTGAGTTTGTCTTACATTTAATATATATATATATATTAGTTTTGCCTTCTCTCATTTGCTATACTATTTCTCATCACATTTGCTCATATGTTTTCTTTCATCTTTTTTCTCATTAATTATCAGGACATATTTGAAAATAAAATTATATTTTTAATTTATTTATTGCTTTTAACTAATTTTAACATATTGTTCTTGTTATCAAATTAGTTATTTGAAACTTTCACAAGGAGAAAATGGAGTATTTGTTAAGTCAATTCACATCTTAACTTAACAATTGTTTGGATTAGCTTTTTGAAAATGATTTTTAGATATATATGATGTATGCATGTAAGAAATTTTTATTTCAATTTATATAAAAATATTTTTTAAAAATGCTTTTGCTGCTTACCAAACTTCGCCTTAACCTATGCACATCCTTGGATGTCGTGTGTTAAAGATCATTTATAAATGATATAGAATTAAGTAAGTTATTTGTGTAAAACTTTAAAATAGATGCTTGGCTCGACTAGCACTAAGTAGCTCCTTAAGTTTTGATTTAATCAAGATGTTGTGAGTTTGACTATTAGTGAATATAATGGTTGTGTGGATTCCTTTCGAAGAATCACAAAAAAATCTTTTAACCCTTTTTTATGGCTCACTGTTTATTTGAGAAATTATTTACTATAGTGCATTTTGAGAATTTATCCTCTCTACTTTTTACGACACGTTTTGATGACCTATTCTTTTTTGTTTTTTTAATCCACACAACATTCAGCTACGTACCATTTAGTGAGTACGCATGATCACTTTAACATTCTTTGCGGCATTTTAATAGACTTTAACATTGTTACATCTTCATGACTACTATTTTTATACGTATTAAATTTCAAGAATTAAAATCAAGGGTTTGAGATTTAAAAAATCAAAATCAAAATGAGTTTAAATTTCAAGAACCAAAAGTTATATTAACTCATTTTATTTTTGTGTTCCAGTATTTTATTTTCCTTCTTTTTTCTTATTGTGTATTTTGTGTGATTTATAAGTAGCTTTTCAATTTTGATTTATGAAATATGAAATAATTATGTAAGAAAAATTTTATATTGACTTACCTAAAATGTTCTTATGAGTATTTTCTTTTTGGATACAACTTATGAGTAATTTCAATAGCATGCTGAATAGGGCCTTGGTTGGAACTTGGCACCTCGCTTAGTTTTTTCCTTTGCTCTATTTACACATATTAAAAAAAAAATTGGTACAGGCCATTATAGAGTCAGTAATGTGGGCCAATCTGTCAGTTATGGATTGACTCGTGATGGGTTCAAAGACTGATGGGCCGGTCCTAAAAGAACCGACTTCTGGTAGGTTGATATTTTACCAACCTAGCTCGTCAAGGTGGGTTGGTGGGTTAGGCCTGCCAACCCGCCACTTTTTTTTAAAATTTTTTTGTGCCTTTTATTATTTTTAGTAAAATCTATTCCATCTTTTAATAAAATCTATTCCAATTCTTAAACACCTAAAATAAAAATAAAAACAAAAAGTATCACAAATAAAACATAAAATTCAAAGTTCTAAATGTTCCAAAATATTAAGCATACATGATACATCATCTTAAATGATTAAACATGCATCCCAAATTGAAACATAACAAATTTAAATAAACAATAATATAGATACAATGTTACAAATCACTATTAAGTGCTTAACCATGAGCCACCATTCAATATTGATATAGTTCGAAGAATGATATGAAGATGTGAAATTATTTGGTTAAGCTTGATAAGTAGAATCACCTTCTTTTTGCTCAATTAACTTTATCACAAATAAAATTCATAATACAAAGTGAAAAATAGATTATATTATAGTAATTTTAAATAATGAAAATGAAATAAACAACTAAAGGAATAAATATAATTATATTTGAAGGAAGAGAAACATTTTAAAATAAAATAAAACCGGCTAGCTTACCAATCCTGCAGGTTAACCTGTTACGGGTTCGGTCTTAATCGTTCCGGACGCAAAAGATCCTTTCCAACTATCAGCCACAGCCCCCGCCCATATTACTAGCACTATTGGCCAATGTATCAAACGCGAAGGCAATAAAAGCATACCAAGTGCGATTATTGTTGACGGAAGAGGAAAGGAAAAACACAGGTATTGTTAAGTGGGGCCCATTCAACTTCGAGTCTACTACTTCCTCTCCTTCCATTAAGACACACAAACCTGCTATGCGTGTATTCATAAATTTTCCGCCATTACAGAGAAAGTAACAGTAACCAGTCGCTTCTGTATATCTCTCTCTCTCTTTCTGTATCTATAGTTGAATTTTGCCAGTCTCTGATACTTCTCGTGATTACCATTTCAACCTTTTCTTCCTTTCTCTTTCCTCCTCATTCACTCCCTCTTTCCCTTTCTACCCACACCACGCCCCAACTTTCTCTCTTCTCTTTCTCTTCAAACCCTAGGCATTCTTAATGATTCCCGCCGCTTGCTTCTGAAGGATTTTAACTTTTGGGTTTTTGGGGTTCTTGGGTTGGTTCTTCTCTCTGTTGTTGCCGTGTTCTCCGCCTTTGATTCATTGGGTTTCAGGTAATTTTCCTTTTTTTTTGTTAAACCTTTTCGGTTATCCCTTTGTTTAAACTTTACTTCCCCACTCCCTTGTGTGGTTTTTCTGTTGTGTTGATGATGTATTCGAATTGTGTTTTAATGTGTTATTTAGATTGGAAGTCTGGTGATAATTTTATTTTGTCCCTTTGATTCTCGAGCTTGCCGTGAAGCCTGATCCGTGAAGACTTGATATGATCGTCTCTTGTGTCCGATTTGTGAGCTTTGTTCTTTTAGTTTCGTGGTCTCACTGATTTTAGTGTGATTTTTTTTTTTTAATTTCTTTCCTCTTTGGTTTCCCTCCTTTCGAATTGGCTTAACCGAGTGCTAATTTTTGAATAATTCTACCAAATGACGATTCGCATTAGAGGCCAATCTTCCTTAGTGTTCTCGCGCACTTGGAGGGTACGAGTCACTCCATGACTGAGAAAATAACTATAATCTCTTCCAACGTCCACCATAGCGTCATCAAATCTGCACAAATAATTCACCTTCCTGCGTAGAACACCTAGAATAGCCTTCATGGAGGATTTGATTCTGCATCCGCAGCCGAATTGTTAGTGGCCTCAGATGGTCGGTAAGCCTTCTCCGGAGAAACAGAAGCAGGGAACGGAAGAGGGGATTGAGATCCTCTCACACTTTTTGGGGTAGAAAAACTCATCTGATGTGGGGCCTACATTCAAACAAAATGATGGATCCATTGATTTAATAGTGAGCCTCACATGTTATATCTCTCCCTCATACAACCTGTTTGGGATATTTGAAGGAAATGAAATTTTCTTGCCATATTTTTTCATTCTGTGTACCAAACAGCCCTTTAAATTGTATCATGTAAATTTTTCTAGAGCTACAGGAATCCCAACTTGAGTGGAGGGAAGTGGCAGGGATAAAAATATTGATAGGAAAGGGGACCCTGGAGATGAAGAAATATATTAAGTGAATGTAACAAAACAATAGGACTGTAACTTCAAATCAAAGGACAACAAAGAAATATAAGAGAACGAACAAATTTCTAGAAAATAGAAATGTCTCTTATGAACAACGGAGACTTTAATATGGATTTAGATACAATAATGTTTTTATTAGTGGATATCAACACTGTTTCCTATGGACAATTTTGTGTTGGACATGTTTCATGCGGTGTACAATGCAAGTCTATATTCTTTTCTTCCATATGACCCTGTAGCTAAAAGTATGGGTTTTTAAATGTGTGATTGTGTTGGGGCCCCCAAAAAGGTACCTGTGTACTGAAAATATTTCTATATTTGAATCAGATTTCTTGGTTAATCTAATCTGAAACACTGAAATTGTCAGGACTTGGATACTTCATTTGCTAATCAATTAGGGGGATTCTCATCAGCCCATTGATTCTGCAGAGAACTATGACCGGAGAGAAATACGGAGGCTTTGCTATGCAGTTCCCGGTTTCTGTGCTATGTTCTCTAGATGTCTCATCTTTAGATATGGGCTGACATATTAACTTTATAGGTTCTATTTATTTCTTCATCATATATGTCAAGTATGGATGCCTCTTCCAGTACATGTGAGATTGTGGAATCAAGAGAAGAGATTATTTCTGAGTTCAGAATGGATGAAAAAGCTGAGAGTAGTTGTGCCCACAGATCAAGGAAAAAGGGTTCTGTAGAGGATGATATTGATCGTCTCTTCCAAGCTATTGACTTCAAAAATTCAGCTAGAGGTTCTAGTACACCACGTTCTCAAAAGAGTGCTCTTAAAAGGCCAATAAAAGTTAGTTCATCTCAGGCATCAGGAATTGGGATTGCAGAGCCTGTAAGTTTAAAGCAGGCACTTAGAGGACTTTGCATATCTCAGGCATCAGAGATGGCTGCTTTGAAGCGACTGTCAAAGCCGTCCAGTTCGTCAAGAGCATCTGAGGCGGGAACTATTAAGAAACTGTATACAGCTGTGGTAGATGAGGGGAAAGGGAACTTGGTGGAAATCTCCCTTGTGCCTGAGATTTCTGGACCTTCTGGTAAAATGCCTAGGGAAGATAAGTCTAGTTCTACTGCTGATCATTCTACTCATTTTGTTGATGTAACAAATCCAAAAACAGTCACAACCAGGGTAGCATCCCGGGATCAGATTGTTCCTCTTCAATCGGAAGGTGAAAGTGAGAAGTTAGTTGCAGTTGCCGGAAAACCAGTACTTCCAAATGCATCTACAGTTGATTATGAAAGTGAGGAAATGTCTGAGGTCAAGACTGTTTCTGCTTCCTCAAGCAAAGCTTCCCACTGTCCTACTATGCTAGATAAGGGCCAGGAAGTAGAGTTACATTCTGAAGCTAATCAGCCAAGCTCTAGTACGAGCAGTGGGGTGGAGAAATCCACAAGCAGTACTACTTGTTTGGCAAAGCCAATGTTCAGGAACATGAGCTTCCTTAGGAAAAAGGTAAAGCAAGAATTATGTTCTACCTCTAGTGGCTCCACACAATGTACCAGAAAAGTTGACAATGACTTGGATCCTAGTACGAGTAATTTGAACAAAGAGACCGATAAATATAATTCGAAGCAGGAAATGAAAGAAAATGATAAATTGTCTCCCAGCAGTTCAAATCATAGTGTTGAAGTAAATTCAAATAATGTGGGTGCAGATTCAATCAAAAGTGGTTTCAGTATGAATTGCAGTAAGAAAACTAAATTTCTAGTGACAAAAATTGATGAAAAATCAAGATCAAAAGAAAAGGGTGAATTTTCCCAAAGCTCAAAAAGCAGCATTGGTGAGTATAGTAGTAGCACAACGACAAGCATAAGTGAAGAGAGCAATCTGAGTGGCTCTAGTCGCAGTGGTCACAGGCCTCACATGTCAAAACACTTGAGATGGGAAGCTGTTCGTGCTGTTCAGCAGCAGCATGGGAACTTAAGTTTGAAACACTTCAAGCTGCTCAGGAGGCTTGGTTGTGGGGACATTGGAACTGTTTATCTTGCAGAACTAATTGGTACAAGCTGCCTTTTTGCCTTGAAAGTGATGGATAATGAGTTTTTGGCCAACCGGAAGAAAATTTTCAGGGCCCAGACTGAGAGAGAGATCCTGCAGATGCTGGATCATCCTTTTCTTCCAACACTCTATGCCTATATTACAACTGATAAGCTCTCTTGCTTGGTTATGGAGTATTGCCCAGGTGGAGATCTACATGTGCTGCGCCAGAGGCAACCATATAGGAGTTTCTCAGAACAAGCAACCAGGTAGGAGTTTTAAACCTTTCTTTTTCTCGGTCATTTGATTTTGTGATATTTCTTTTTGCTCTGAAATCCAATCTAGTCAACTTAACATTTTGTGCTCAATGCCATTATGCGGTCATAGCTTCTGGCTTGTGTGATGTAAGTGTTTTCTGGAAGAGTTTCTCTTTTTAATAGTTTTTGTCACTCTTTTTTTAACACAGTTTGGATATTTGATGATTCTACTGCATGATTTCTAATCCTTTTTTCCTTGATTTATGCTTGATGCTACTTATTTGAATCAAGGAAGAGAAGGTCTAATTTAGGTCTAATTTTATCAGAACTGAACTGCGGATGATGCTAAACGAAAACTATGCATGGGATCATGATTTAGTGTTAAACGTGAATGATATAGCGAGAAATTAAGCCATACTCTCCTTTTTTGCCATGAAATTTAGTCATACTCTAGTTGCTTTGTTTGGAATGTCATGATTCACTCGCAGCTTGGCAAGGCGCAATCTTTTGCCTTCTCAATTTAAGTATTTTTTGGACTAAAGTCATGCCAGATTTCTACAGGTTTTATGTTGCTGAAGTTCTTCTTGCCCTGGAGTATTTGCACATGCTAGGAGTCATATATCGAGACTTGAAGCCTGAAAATATCCTTGTTCGAGAAGATGGCCACATTATGCTGACGGATTTTGACTTATCACTTAGGTGTTCTGTGAATCCCACGTTAGTCAAGTCATCTTCGCCGGATGTGGAATCAACAAAGAAGATGTCCAGCCCCTGTTCAGAGGCCAGCTGCATACACCCTTTCTGTCTACAACCTGATTGGCAGGTTTCCTGTTTCACTCCTATTCTTTTATCTGCTGGAGCAAAATCTCGAAAGATGAAGTCCGAGGCTGCCCAGGTTGGGCCCTTGCCACAACTTGTCGTTGAGCCAACCAGTGCCCGCTCTAACTCATTCGTTGGTACCTATGAATACCTGGCTCCAGAGATCATCAAAGGCGAGGGGCATGGAAGTGCTGTGGATTGGTGGACTTTTGGTATATTTTTGTTTGAGCTTTTGTATGGCAAGACTCCCTTTAAAGGAGCTGGAAACGAGGAAACATTATCCAATGTTGTGTCGCAGAGCCTTAAATTCCCAGATGCTCCTTTGGTCAGTTTTCATGCAAGAGATCTGATACGCGGATTGCTGATAAAAGACCCGGAAAATCGGTTAGGTTCCGTAAAAGGTGCTGCAGAGATAAAGCAGCACCCTTTCTTTGAAGGCTTAAACTGGGCTCTGATAAGATGTGCCGCACCACCTGAGCTGCCCAGATTTCGTGATTTTGGAAGTTGTGTTCCATCTATGGCGTCACAGAAGGAGAATGCGAATGATTTAGAGGATACAGAAGATTGTGAGGAGTTTGAGCTGTTTTAGTGATACTCTACCCTCCCCTTTTCTTTCTTTATTTCTTTCTGATCTGAAGATGGGGACTGTAGTTTAAAGATGGAACTCAAACGTGTTGACATATATAGATAGGTTAATATATGTTTATACGGATTTATAAGTTGCAAATTCATAGAGGAAACACGAGATGTGAGCACTAACCATAGCCTTTATGTGATCGATGCGGTCTGTTTTCTTTTAATCTGGTGCTATGCTACTAACAAACTTTCTCAATTCAGTCCTCTAACTAGAAGAATTATTTGGGAATGATTCAGGGTAGTATTACCTTAGCGTTCCACCAATTCGGTAGTTTCCTTAGTTGGGTCTTATCCTTCCTCAGCATGCTTGGTTGATCTAAGACCCCAGATCGCGGCTAAATTCAGTCCCGTCTGATATAGGAGTTATGTAATATATATTATTTGTCAAGATCTTTAATCACACATAAAAGTGTCTTGTTTTTGAAATATTACCATTTAGTAGTATTGAATTATAAATTCACATTAAATAAAAAAAGACACATAGTTATGTGTGATTGGAGGATTTGAAATAATGAATATAAGTAACTTGATCTTAGTTTTTTGCCTCCTATTATATATTATTTTGATTAAAATTAACATGGTCATTGGACTAGCTGACAGATAGCAAGCACAAAGTAATAAAAAAGAATAATATTGAAGATATTTACTTTAAAAACAAAACAATTACCCCACACATAATTAGTTATGTTTTTTTTTTTTTTAGGTACATCGTGTTAAATGATCATTTTCACATAAATTTTATTGAAATGCTTATATCAATAACTATTGATTATGGAACATAAAATAAATTTAATATACCTTAAGTATTTTTAAATGATTTTCTGTGGATTATTTATTCAAACAAGTGTTTAATGATAAAATAAAATGTTTTTTATTTTATATAATTAAATACACACATGCATGTAAACATGTCAATATTAGACTCAAACTTGAAATTTATCTACATATGACAGGTGGTGTTGCCACTAAAACAATTTATTGTTAACAATTAAAAAAAAATATTATGAACTCACATCGCAAGAGTAGATTATGAGTTGTGACTTCACTTTTCTTAGTCCAGTCCTACTTAAGGGGTGTTTGGCTAACCCTAAAAGTGCTTTTCAGAAGCACTTTTTTACAAATTGAGACAAATTCCTTCACATATTTACTTCGTATACCGTAAAAGCACTTCTTAAACCATGGTTTTGTTATTATCCAAACACCCCCTTAGCATGTTGGGTTGATTTTAGAGAAAAATGAATCCTCTCCTTTGCCCTCCTTTTTCTTAAAATTATAACAGTCCAGATTTAATATTTTATAAAAATATTATTATTACATGCGGTTGTAAATATAAGAGTTAGTTGAATATTTAATTTGATTTTAAATATAAAATTTTAATTAATTTTGTCTTTCATTATTTAGTTTTTTTTCAAAGTAGTCTTTATAATGATTGTACATTTGAGCAAGTTTTCATTCTAATGTGCATGATTAATAATGATATTTGATAAAAAATAATACAAATTTATTACACATAACTAACTTAATTAATATTTTTAATATTCCCAAATTAGTTATATAAAGGATCAGAGGTAGAATTATAATTTTATATAAGAATACAAAAGTAAATTTAAAGTACAAAACTTTGATAATAATAGTTCACAACTATAGATTATTATTATAAAAGTAAAATACAAAACTACCCTTTTATTTTACCTAAATTATAGAAACTCCCCATTTAGTTTGAAAACGTATATAGACTTCTCTTAAAATTAAAATATATGTTTTCCATTTATTTGAAAACACATATGGACAAATTAAAATATATATTACACAAATCTCTCATATACATTTGAGATTCCATTTCAATCCTTCTCTCCAACTGCTAGTAAGTTTTCTGAGCTTTCATTTGGACCAAAATACCCCTCCTTCGCATAAGAATTATTTAAACATTCATATTTATTTTTATGCCAAGCATTTATATTTGGTAAAAAGCTACTTTTTGATGCAACATAAAATTATTTTAATACATATATTTTTAGACCTTCTGATATGTTATAAAATTTATTGATTTTTATTATGTTATCAAAATTTTATAATTTTAATTTTCCATCACATGAATTCAAATATATTATTTAGGTTTCTATTAGGTGGCTAAAAAGATTTAAATGCACTTTTTTTTTCGTTATATAAGATAAATGATGTAAATTTGAAAGATTATATAAATAATTTAAATTTTCAAATAAAATTTTTGTTACAAACATTTAGAAACATATTTATTTAATTATACATTTATTTAAGGAATTAATCAAATTTTTAAGGTCAACATTAATTAAGTTATTTAAGTTTTTGTCCCAAAAAACATTAGACAAATAAGTATTTGAAAAAATAAAAATAAAATTATTGAAAAAGAAAACTTTGAAATATTGTTCCAAAAATTTTAGTCAAAATTAAAGATTTAATATGATGAACAGTAAAGTAATAAAAAATATTTTTTAACTAAAAAAGCATCTTTTTGGAGAATTCTTAATGAAGTTAATAGTTTGGACTTAACTATATGTTTTCAAAATAGATAGAAAGTTCAGGTAATTAAACCAAAATGCAAAAGTAGATAGAGTATTTTACCCTGATTATAAAGTAGATTTTTCTCATTGTTTTCACTATAATCGTAGCTGTTTAGATTAAATTTCAGCATTTTGAATTTATTTATTTATTTTTAAGTAAAATTATAATAATATTTTTTATAAAAATATTAACTTTAGACTATTAATTTTTTTTGTGGGGAAATTGGACTATTAAATGTTAATCGTGATTTTGTGAGATTGTATTTCTTGACATGCCATACATTAAAATTACATTTAAAAGTGCAAGGTTTAATTTGAATTTTGATATTTTAAATGGATTTAATTAGGATGCTTCCTAATTTTAATTTTAATTTATTTTTCATTAAAATTATACTAACATATTTGATAAAGTATAGAAAAAACAATTATCCCACATGACTTGTTCTGCTTTGTTCTCCAATACCTAATGTTACATGATTATTTTTGTATATATTTATTGAAATGCTATATCACTAAGGCAATAACTATTGATTATGGAACATAGATAAATTTAGTATACCTTGAGTATTTTTAAACGATTTTTTGTGAATGATTTATTCTAGTAATTGTTTACTGATAAAGTAAAATCTTATGAACTCACATCATAAGAGTGGATCATTACTTCACCCTTTTTTTTGGGGGGGGGGGGAGTTTACTTAAATTCATGAATTTGATAACTTGGCCGGATGATATCTACAAATTCTTGTGAAGATGAATTATTATTGTAATATTTGTCATCATACCCATTGCACTCTTTCTTCTTTTGACTACAATTTTCGCTAAAGAAACATTTGGGGAAATAATCATAATTAAGCCTTTCATGATTGTTAGCTCTACCTCTTCTTGATCTTACCTAGGAGTGATCCTTAATTTATGGCTTTTAGCCTTGGCTTTTATAATTACCTTTTTATCTTTTATTTTTTTCTTAGTGAGGAGTTACCTTTTTATTTCACATAAAGTTTTCTTAACTTACAACAATGTGCAGATAACTTTCTTAATCTTTAAAACTTAATAATAAATTTGCCTAAACTTTCAAATTCATGCAGATAATCCTAAACTAATCAATTTTATGCCATTTAAACTTTACATTCTTAACCTTATTTATAAGTCATTTCTAATATGTTTCATTAAAATTTAAAAAAAAAACCTTAAACCTCATTAACATTTCCTTAAAATTTAACAGTTTTTCAAATTTATTTTTATTTAATATATACACATTTCAAGAAAATAACAATATACACAATAATAAGTTAACGGTAAAGTCATACATTCACATTAAAATTTAAAAATTTTAACTTATTTATAAATAAATAATGTGAAAAACTAATTGGAGTTATCTTCATAAATGATTGTTGGCTCTACCTCTGCTTGATCTTACTTAGTAGTGATCTTTAATTTGCGGCTTTTAGTCTTAATTATTTTTTTATAATTTCCTTTTTATTAAAAAAACTAATTTTTATAAAATTTTCTTAACTTAGGACAATGCACAAATAACTTTCTTAATTTTTAAAACTTAATAATAAACTTGTCTAAGTTTTTAATTTCATGTAGATAATCCTAAACTAATCAATTTTATATCATTTTTTGTTGGCGGGAAAGGTTCTCTGAAGAGTACAAGAAGAAGAGATGAAGAAGAAAGTAGTGCACGATGTCTTCAAGGCATGGGCAGCACTTTCCTCTAGGCTTAATTCGCCCCCACCTATTCCTATCTTATGGGGTACAAGTTGGGATACCTGGTGAATTTCCTTCAGGATACAATGAAGGCCTTTGACTTTGGATTGCACTTCCAAATTCAAGCAAAGACAACAATGGCTTTCACAAAGTGATAATTTGGCTCTATCTTTGCATGCACTCAAAGACAAAGGCAATGAGTTTGATCTTAGTGTTTGTGTTGTATTATCTCCAAATAAAGTGATGGTGAAGGGTTTATATAGAGCATGGAATGATATCTTGAAGAGATACCTTTTAGAATAAAAACTTATTAAATAAAAAGTCACAACCATATGTTGGTTCATGAACCAACATAATTTAAATAAATACAATGAATTTAGTATGTAGGTTCATTTAATGTTTTAACTTCCTACATGACCTTTTGTTAAATACAATGTATTTAGTATTTAGGTTCATTTAATATTTTAACTTCCCACATAACCCTTCATATAAATATATTAATTTATATGAAGACACAACCTTTCAAATAAATTTATTAATTTATATGAAGACATAACCCCTCATATAAATCTATTAATCTAATAAATTTAAGGACATGACTTTTCAAAAAACACATATCTTCATTTTAAAAATATTCCAACAATCCCCCACCATTTTTAAAATGAACCCAAACTCTTATCACTTCGGAAATCTCATGTTTTTAGTAAAGGTATCTCAAGGATTTGAACCTTTACCTAAGCAAGACATGGTTTCACCCATTCGAAATAATATGGTAGACTAAGCTTTGAACCAATTATTCCATATGAAAAAGTGTGCATGACTTACGCATGGGATCTCGAACCACTGTATGCCACTTAAAATGACACGTTTATGGCCTTGTGTCAGTATCCTTTTCATGAAGAGTTTTCAGAGTCAAGCCCTTAGACTCTTAGAAGCGGGCCCACTTCACTCTCATATAGGTAGACTCTATCAAGAGCACCACTATGATTAATGCTCCAACAAATATATGCTTATAGGTCCATTAAGAACCAAATTAAAGCTCAACCTTTCCTCATTTTAAATCTCATGGTTACCAAGTGCTTTTCAATCTTAGGATGTATAAATATGTCAAGTACTTACAATCACTCTAATAGCGTATTTCACCATTGAACTCAAGACTTGAT
Organism: Neltuma alba; assembly: GCF_004799145.2. NCBI lineage: Eukaryota > Viridiplantae > Streptophyta > Magnoliopsida > Fabales > Fabaceae > Neltuma > Neltuma alba. The sequence goes on along the minus strand of NW_021634743.1, from coordinate 79,270 downwards.
ATGATGGTCAAGTGTGAGTTGGGTTTCTGCTATTGGCGATCAAAGTTTATAGGGTTTCAATGCCATCCCCTTTGATGTTTTCAACATCATTTCCCTTGCTAAACCTTTCATCAAAGGATCTGCAAGATTTAATTCAGATCTTATATAACTTATGGAGATTACTCCATTCATAATCAGATCATTCACAGAACTATGTCTCAACCCAATATGTCGTGATTTCCCATTATAGACTTGGCTATAAGCCCTTGAAAGAGTAGACTGACTATCACAATGGATAGATATTGGTGCTATTGGTTTAGGCCATATAGGAATTCCAAGTAATAAGTTTCTAAGCCATTCTGCTTCCTTACTACTTGCAGCCAATGCTATAAACTCAGAATCTGTGGTGGAGTCTGCAATGCAGGTTTGTTTCTTAGATCCCCAAGAACCAGCACCCCACCTAAAGTGAAGACCCATCCACTTGTGGAAGCATGATCCTATGAGTAACTTATCCAACTGGTATCTGTATATCCTTGCAAAATTGAAGGATTACCATTATAGGTCAAACTATAGTTGACTGTTCCTTTCAAGTACCTTAACACTCTATCCACAGCATGCCAGTGATTCTGACTTCGATTGCTTGTGTATCTACTTAACCTTCCCATAGCATATGCTATATCTGGTCTTGTACATGTCATAGCATACATCAAGCATCCAATTACCTTTGAATAATCATATTGTCTCATAGGACAACCTTTATTTGGTGCTAATTTTATACTGGAATCAAATGGAGTAGAAATAGGACAACAATCAAAACAATTAAACTTCTTTAATATCTTTTCAATATAATGAGATTGTGAAAGACCAAGACAATTATTATCCCTAATAACCTTGATTCCTAGTATGACATCTACTTCTCCCATATCTTTCATGTCAAAATTTTTAGACAAAAACTTCTTTGTTTGATTTACTTCATTCAAATCAATGCCAAAAATTAACATGTCATTTACATACAAACAAATCATGACACCTTTCCCATTATGAAATTTACTATAAATACATTTGTCAGATTCATTGATTTTATATCCATTTGCTAGAACTACCTCATCAAATTTTTTATGCCATTGCTTAGGGGCTTGCTTAAGTCCATAAAGAGACTTAATTAACTTACACACCTTGTGTTCCTGACCAGGAACCACAAATCCTTCTGGTTGTGTCATATACACTTTTTCTTCCAACTCTCCATTAAGAAAAGCTGTTTTAACATCCATTTGATGGATAACAAGATTGTATGTGGAAGCAAGTGCTATTAGCACTCTGATTGTAGAAATCCTTGCAACCGGTGCATATGTATCAAAATAGTCTATTTTTCCTTTTGTGTAAAGCCCTTAGCAACCAACCTAGCTTTAAACTTATCTATAGATCCATCTACTTTTAATTTCTTTTTGAAAATCCATTTACAACCAATAGGTTTAGAACCAGGCGGGAGGTTACTAATTTCCAAGTTTTATTTCCCATTATTGAATCCATTTCATCTTGTACAGCCTCTTTCCAAAAAGCTGCATCTTGAGACTTCATAGCCTCCTCAAATGTTTCAGGATCATTTTCTAAATTAAACAAACAGATGAACAATTTTCAATTTCTTCCCTTGACCCCTCAACAAGAAACATGAAGAAATCTGAACCATAAGTTTTTGCTTTTCTAGCCCTTTTACTTCTTCTAAGTTCTATTTCTTCTAAGTCATTGCCAGTAGATACATTCTCCTCTTGATTTGTTTTCTCATTGGAATGAGAAACACCATTGGATTTAAGAATTGAGTTGAACCTTTCTTCTTGAAACATTGCATCCCTTGATTCAATGACTTTACTAACAGGGTATGAATCATTTGGTTCAATAACCAAGAATCGATATGCCTTACTATTCTCAGCATATCCCAAAAAGATGCATTCAACTCCTCTTTCACCCAATTTCTTCCTTTTGGGTTCTGAACTTTAACTATTGCTCTGCATCCCCAAACTCGAAAATAATTGAGATTGGGTTTTCGTTTCTTCCATAATTCATATGCGGTTATCTTGTTCCTTTTATTAGGAATTCTATTTAATATATGACATGCAGTTAGCAATGCTTTACCCAAATATCCATTAGACAAACCAGAGTAAGATAACATGGCATTCACCATCTCAACTAAAGCTCTATTTTTTCTTTAGCTATACGTTTTGTTGTGGGGAATAAGGAGCAGTTACTTGATGTATTATGCCAACAGACTCAAAATATTTTGGATCAAAATATTCTCCCCTCTATCAGTCCTTAAATATTTTACAAAGGTTTCACATTGAAGTTCTACTTCAGTTTTAAAGATCTTAAATTTGTCCAAGACTTCATCCTTTGAATGCATTAAATAGACATAGCAATATCTAGTGCAATCATCAATGAAAGTCACAAAATACTTTTTACTACCCAAAGTAGGCCAACCATGCAAATCACAAATATCAGAATGAATCAATTCTAATATTTTAGAACTTCTTTCTACTCTAGGAAAAGGTTTTCTTGTTATTTTAGTCAACATGCAAGTAGTGCAAGAGTCATGATTAATAGCAGCTTTTGGAATCAATTCAAGTTTCATCATATCATTCATTTTGCCAAAATTAACATGACCCAAATGATAATACCATAAATCACAAGAGTCAAGGATATAAGCAGAACTATAAATACTGTTATTAACTTTAGCAACATTACATTTAAACATGTTGTCACAAAAATAACCCTGGCCCACAAATGTTCCACCCTTAGTGAGAACAAACTTATCTCCCTCAAATACAGACTTAAACCCAAACTTATTGAGTAAAGGTACAGAAATTAAATTCTTCCTAACTTCTGGTACATAATAGACATCTCTTAAAGTAAGAGTTTTCCTAGAAGTGAATTCAACTTCCACAGTGCCGTTGCCCTTGACTTGGATAGTTGATGCATTTCCCATATAAAGTACATGCCCATCTTCCTCCTTCAATGTTTTGAAGAAGTTCTTGTTTTTGCACACATGACGTGTGGCACCAGAGTCCACCCACCATGGAATTATTGCCACAAAATTGTCTTCTTTTGCAGATGACTTGTTTTCTTTCTCTTTCTTCTTTTTGAAAAAATGACAGTCATTCTTAAAATGACCACCTTTTCCACAAAAGAAGCAATTAGCTTTTTTTTTCTTATTCTTGTGACCATCTTGTGCTTAGGGTTTGTCTTTATCCTTCCCTCTTTACTTTGAGGTCTTGTTGGACTGTCCTTCCTCCACCACATGTACCTTCTCCTAAGTATTGGCTTCCTTTTTAATGTCTTGCTTTCTATACTCCTTTTCTAAACGAAGATAATTTCCCAATTGTTCAAGAAAGATATCTTCTTTTTTATGTTTGAGACTCTTTTTGAAATCTTTCCATGAAGGAGGAAGTTTGTCTATGATTGAGGAGACAATAATGGACTCATCCATATGCATTTTATGTTGATTGAAATTATTCAAAATATGTTCAATTTCATGCATTTGCTCTATGATTGACTTTCCATCAACCATTTTATAACGATTGAAACGAGTGACAAGAAATTTCTTACTTGTAGCATCCTCTTGCATGTATCTTGCCTCAAGTTTGTCCCAAAGATCCTTTACAGAGGTTGTATCTTGATAAACATCAAAGAGAGCATCATAGAGGCCGTTAAGGATATGTCCAGTGCAAATGTAGTCATCATTCTCCCACTTTTGTCTCTCTCTGATTTCAGCAATAGTTTCATCCCCCTGCTCTTGAGGCTTGGGAGTGTTGAGAACATAGGCCATGTTTAAAGTTGTGAGAAGAAATTTCATCTTCCTTTGCCATCTCAAAAAGTTGCCTCCTTCAAATCTCTCCAACTTCACAAAATTTGTAGTCAACTCCTTCAAAGAAGCCATTTGTATTTGCGGATTAAGCCTAAAGACTGTTGGCGGGAAAGGTTCTCTGAAGAGTACAAGAAGAAGAGATGAAGAAGAAAGTAGTGCACGATGTCTTCAAGGCATGGGCAGCACTTTCCTCTAGGCTTAATTCGCCCCCACCTATTCCTATCTTATGGGGTACAAGTTGGGATACCTGGCGAATTTCCTTCAGGATACAATGAAGGCCTTTGACTTTGGATTGCACTTCCAAATTCAAGCAAAGACAACAATGACTTTCACAAAATGATAATTTGGCTCTATCTTTGCATGCACTCAAAGACAAAGGCAATGAGTTTGATCTTAGTGTTTGTGTTGTATTATCTCCAAATAAAATGATGGTGAAGGGTTTATATAGAGCATGGAATGATGCCTTGAAGAGATATCTTTTAGAATAAAAACTTATTAAATAAAAAGTCTCATCCATATGTTGGTTCATGAACCAACATAATTTAAATAAATATAATGAATTTAGTATGTAAGTTCATTTAATGTTTTAACTTCCTACATGACCTTTTGTTAAATACAATGTATTTAGTATGTAAGTTCATTTAATATTTTAACTTCCCACATAACCCTTCATATAAATATATTAATTTATATGAAGACACAACCTTTCAAATAAATTTATTAATTTATATGAAGACATAACCCCTCATATAAATCTATTAATCTAATAAATTTAAGGACATGACTTTTCAAAAAACACATCTCTTCATTTTAAAAATATTCCAACATTTTTTTCGTTGGACAATTTTGTATAATTTAAACTTTACTCCTCAGACCCTATTTATAATTCTTTTCCAATAAGTTTCACCAAAATTCAAGAACAACTTAATTTCTTTGACCCTACCTTAAAATTTAATAACTTTTAAATTTATTCCTATTTAATATATATTGGAGAAAAATATTATTGGGAGAGGTTCTCGCTACAACGCCTGACAGTATCCTAAGAGAGTAGTCTCTTACCGTTCGAGTAAGAGGATACTTTGGACAAAATAATAATAATAATAATAATAATAATAATAATAATAATAATAATAATAATAATAATAATAATAAGTGAATGGAAAAATAGTATATTTATATTAAAATTTAAAAAATTTAACTTATTTATAAATAAATAACGAACAAAACTAATTGCATAAGAGTTACCTTGATAAATATAAAGTTTAGGAAAAGTTATTGTAAAGTTTGAAAGGGCAGCAATAAAAAATGAGTGCCAACTCTTTAAATAAATTCACTCTCTAATTTGTGAATTTCACATTGCTTCACAAATCGTAAAGACAGAGTTTATATTCAATCTAATTTGTTTGAATTTCGCTATAATAACAACAACAACAATCTATATAGATCACTTAGATCAGATATGGACAGACAATATCTTATTATTATTGGTTTACTTTAAATAAACATAAATCATTCATATTTGATACAAATTATTTAGGAAAAAAAATCCTAAAATACACCTTGAATTTTAAAAAGATAAATAGGTAACACTAATATGTGAAACGACAAATTGATGACAGAGTATTAAATTGGTATTTCAATATTTGGGGCCAAACACAAAACTACGTCTTAGAATTTTTTTTCTTTTTCTTAAATGCCACCTAAGCACCTAGTTAGAGCTCGGTTGCTGTAGCTCCTGTGACTGTTCTTGTAAAAGTATTGACTATTTTTGTTTAGGTAGTAACTTTTGTCATTAAACTATTGACTACTTATGTTAGAGTCATTATGATAATTCTTGTTAAGCTATTGACTACTCTTGCTCCTCAAAAGCAATAACCAAAATTCATAACATTTTTCTAATTTTTCAAATACAATTAGTAAATAGTGAAACTAGTGTATAATAAATAGCTAAACAAGAATAACTCCTAAATCTTTGGTAGCTCCTAATACATTTTTTGAATTTTTGAAACCAAAATAGTCAATAATAAAACTAGAGTAATCAATGTAATTTAACAAGGATAGTTAATACCTTGATAAGAGTAGTTACCAGAACTTTAGAAATAAAAATAGCAAGTAACTTAACAAGAATCATCAAATATTTATAAGAGTGGTAATTGGAGTTTCGGCAGCCGATTGTCGAAGAGTTATTGGCCAGGTGCTTAGGTGGCATTTAGAAAAAGAAAAAGAAATTCCAAGAGTAGTTTTTTCTTTTATCCCAAATATTGAAATGCCAATTTGTCACTTTATTACCAATTTGTCATTTTACATATTAGCATCACCTATTTATCCTTTAAAAATTCAACAGGTATTTTATGGTTATTTTTCTAAGAAATTATATAAGATATATAATCCATTAAATGCTACATTATTCATGCAAAACACGAGGCAAAAATTGTGAAATCCACTGTGGTGTTTTCCTTTAATTGCGAATGCTTATACAAATTTAAAGATATACCCAATGATAGTACACGTTATGTTACAGCGTCTGGGTTTGATTATTTATCTTTTTATAATTTAAAATTTTAATAATAATTTTATAAAAGATGAAATGTGAATCATAATGTGAGATAGTCACTACTTGTTACTACTCTAATCCTCAATATAAGAGTTATGTAATTAATTTATAAAGATTAACAAAATTTGTTAAGTTAATTATTTGGAAAAATGACCAAAAAAGGATTGTTGAAATTTGAAATGACAAAATGAGCATGCGAATATATGAATTGACCAAATGAGCATGATGTATCAATATGAAATTTTGACAATTCGGTGTAAGGACTAAAATACCCCTGTCATGTATTTGGAGCCAATTTCACTACTCTGGTAATGATAATGACAACATTTGTAATGTGAATTACAATTTTCATAATGAGAGTTACCATCTCGCTATTACCATTTGTAACTTGTTTTTTTCAAACCCAAATAACATGTATTTGGAACCAATTTCACCCTAGCAATGATAATGACAACATTTATAATGTGAATCACAACCTTTTTAATGAGAGTTACTATCTCGCTATTGCTATTTGCAATCGTTTATTTCAAACCCAAGTAACATGTATTTGGAATCAATTTCATTATCCCGATAATGATAATGACAACATTTATAATGCGAATTACAACTTTCGTAATGAGAGTTACCATTTCGCTATTGCTATTTACAACTCGTTTCTTTCAAACCCAAGTAACATGTATTTAGAGCCAATTTCACTACTTTGGTAATGATAATGATAATATTTGTAATGTGAATTACAACTTTCGTATTGAGAGTTATCACCTGTTTATGTCTTCAGAGAGGTTTAGGGGCATTTTAATCTTTCTACTGAATTGTCAAAATTTCAAATTGATGCCTTATGTCCATTTAGTCATTTCATATATTTGCATGCCTATTTTGTCATTTCAAATTTCAACAGTCATTTTTTTGTCATTTTTCCTTATTATTTCTTAAGAAATATGTGTTAATTTTTTAAAATACATCTTTAATTGATTATGTTAAAAACTACTCTTGATAAAACCCTCGAATAAATATAATTAATATTTAATTGAGATATTTTTAAGAATAAATTAGACATTTGTGAGATAAAATAGATTGCTGTGTTATATTTAGAATTAAAGTACCTCTTTCCTTATCTCCAACGTTTTATGTAGAAGAAAATAATATAATAGAAAGAAAAGAATTTTTTTAATATTAAATTTGTCATAAAATTGAAGCGATTCTCCATATTATCCTTATTAACTATACTAAACTTTAACATATTAATTTTTATTCTCATTTGCCATCATTTTGTATTCTCTCACTACCCTTATTAATTATGGGTATATATGACAAAAAAATATTTAATACTCCTTCAAAATAGGCAAATTTCTTATTAAAAAAATCAAGTATATTTATTAGTTGATGCCTTATAATAAGGATAAGAGGGAGTATTCTATTGGAAGCCTTTGTATCTTTTGTAGTGCTATTGCGTTTCAGGTCAACAACATAAATGCTTTAACACTACAAAAAATAGTAGAATTAGCAGCGGAACATTTCTAGCGGTTAAACAAAACCGCTACAAATTCAGAAATTTTTAGCTGTTTTCAAACAAACCGCAAGAAATTTGTAGCTTTGACCAGAAACAGTGTGGGCCCCATAATTTTCTAGCAGTTAGCAGTAAACCGCTAGAAAGTGATCGCCAGAATTGTTCGTGCGTTTTGGTGCGAAGTTGGCGCCAAACTTCTAGCGTTTATTTTCTAGCGGGTTCGATGATGGAACCGCTAGAGAATGCAAATCGTAGTTCTATTCTCTAGCAGTTACTAAACCGCTAGTAATGCAACCAACTTTCTAGCGGTTGTAAGAGAAACCGCTAGAAAGTTTTTATTTTTCTCAAGGATTTGTGACACGTGGCTGAATACAGAAGCTGGCATAGTGTAACAGCTAAAAATTTCTAGCGGTTTTACTTAAACCACTAAAAAATTCTAGTGGTTATTTTAAAACCGCTAGAAAATCAAGGCCTATATATACCCCCCACCGCGTCATTTTTACTGTTTTGTCAAATTTTGAAGTGGAGCTCTACCAAATTCTCTCCACGAAATATATCCAGATCCAAATCCAGATTCAGTTGCAGATCCATTTTTAGGTAAGAATAGTAATTTATTTATAAATAATTTTTGTTTTCATTTTTTATTTTATTTATTTTATTTTTTGTTTTTATTTTTATTTTATTTATTTTATTATATTTTTTATATTAAGTTTGATAGACTAGCTTAATTTAGTTAGAGTTAATAGAAATTTTTTTTTATAGTAGGCTAGTTTTTATAGAGTTAATAGAAGTAGTTATATTTTTTTTGATGAGTTAACGGTAAATTTAAATATAAGAATATCTGTTTTTCAATTAATATTATTTGATATTATTATTTAGAGTTAATAGAAATAATTATTATTTGATATAATTATTTATTTTTAATAATTGTTAGTTGTAAAATATATTTTTCATTACAATTACTATTTGCTATTATTAGGATGAGTCGTCGAGCAGGGAAGGAGCCGATTGATCCTAAGGGAGCAGGACCAGCGAGGATCGTGGTAGTGGGGTCATGATGCTGGTGAGCCATTCCTAAGCATTCATGACTACGATTCGAACGAGGAGGATATCCTGAGCTTTATGGAGCATGATGATATCCAGCGGACTGAGGAGGCTCATTTTTCGGAAGATGAAAAACCCCATAGTGATGTTGGTGAGGAGGAGGAGTAGGTTCAGTAGAATGAGAACCCCATACTGAGCAGCGTTCTGCTCCCAGACACTAGACCGGTTTTGAAGTAGAATTTGAGCGTAACTATTTATTTAACTTTTTTTAAATTTGACAAATATTTAATTTATATTGAAATTGTTTTAATTCATTAATATATAATTAATTTCTTAATTAGATTTTGCAGATTCTGAGTGGAATAGGTCCTATAGGAGGTTGACAGCTAGAGAGCTGTCTATGACGACAAGCGGACGGGTGGTTGTGCCGCTAAATGAATTGGGCCAACCGACCAAGAAAGGTAGCTAGCTGTATAATAGGTATGTGCGTCTTCTTGGTCAATAGTGGACCCTGTTCCCCATTTATATGAAGGATTGGGAGAAAATCACTCTGGAGAAGAAAGAATAAGGTTGGGAAATGATGAAGGTAATATAAAATTATTATTTATAATTTTTGAATTTAAGTAAATGAATATATTTTTGTTTTTAAATTATTTAATTGTTTGATTGTAATTTTTTATTTATTTAATTAATCTGTTATTTATAATATTTTGAAATTAGTTAAATAAATATATTTTTTATTTAAATTTCTTAATTGTTTGATTATAATTTATTATTGATGTAATTTATTTTTATTAATAATATTTTGAAATTAGTTAAATGAATATATATATTTTTATTTAAAGTACTTAATTGTTTGTATTTAAATTTTATTTATTTAATTAATTTATTGCTTATAATATTTTTAAATTAGTTGGATGAATATATATTTTTATTTAAATTACTTAATTGTTTGATTATAATTTGTTATTTATTTCATTAATTTATTACTTATAATAATTTTAAATTAGTTGAATGAAAATATTTTTATTTAAATTACTTAATTATTTGATTATGATTCGTTATTGCTGTAATTTATTTTTATTGATAATGTTTTGAAATTAGTTAAATGAATATATGTATTTTATTTAAATTACTTTATTGTTTGATAATAATTTGTTATTTATTTCATTAATTTATTACTTATAATAATTTTAAATTAGTTGAATAAAAATATATTTTTATTTAAATTACTTAATTGTTTGATTATGATTTGTTATTGATATAATTTATTTTTATTTTTTATTTATAATATTTTTAAATTAGTTAAATGAATATTTTTTTTTAAAATTGCTTAATTGTTTGTTTATAATTTATTATTTATTTAATTTATTTTTTATTTATATTAGCAAATGAATATAATTCTTTATTTTTTTTAATTACAGAGTAAATTTATACTAAGAGAGGAGTTGAGGGCGGATACGATTAAGAGACTTAGGGTCGCATGGAAGAACAGGATGACTGACCTGTAGCGGGAGAAGAAAGGTGATAGGATGAGACTCTTGCAGGAGATACTAGCAAATACACCTGGTGGAGTCCCGGAGCAAGACTGGTTGAGTTATGTTTATTTTAGGATGTCAGCTGACCAGATGGTATGATAATATTACATTAATTATAATTTTTTTTTTTTGTCCAATTTGACTAATTTAATTTAATTTTTTTACATTTTGTTTCAGGCTCTTTCCTAGAGAAATAATGGGAGCGTCAGGCAGCAGACAATACGTCATAGGGATGGATCCAAGAACTTTGCTATCACCTATGACGAGATTATAAGTATTTGAAAAGAATTTGTTAAATGTGTATATGATTTAATTTGTAATTAATAATTTCTTTCATTTTATTTATAGAGGGAAAAGAGGCGGCAGGAGCGGGGATACACACCCACCTATGGCGAGATGTGGCCGATTCTGTATAGACCTCGAGATGGGCCTACGTCGGATGAGGATGAGGAGATGGTGGTAAGTAATTAATTAAATATCACAGTATAAATATTATTTCATATTAATTAATATCTTTATATTAATTTTGATAGGTGCAGATAACTCAGGTCGATACTGAATTGCGTGAGTCTTAGGGGTTTGCCTTGGATCCCACCATCTTACTTTTAGCGGGTCGTGGCCAAGTGCAGCACCCTGGTCGAGTTAGCCGGCTCAGTCTTGGACCCACACCGACTAAGTTACCCCGCTTGGGTTGTGCTGGCCCTTCATACACTGTAGGGAGCTCTTAGGTGAGCATAGGAGTGAAGCGGCCGGGTTCCTCATCCTCAGACAAGTTGCGACAGGAGATCAGGCGAGAGATGGAGGCCAGGATGGAGAAGCGTGATGATCAGTTCTAGTTACAGCTTGACCACTTGAAGGCAGCTGCTATGGCCATGCGTGATTTGGTGATCACTATTGCTCCAAACATCCCGATTCCCGAGATCCCTGATATACGCTTACCACTTGTCCCACCCCCACATGACCAGTAGCCAGTCCAGCCCCAGCACGATTAGTAGCCTGCCTACACCTAGCAGAACCAGCAAGAGGATCCAGTGCCCGATAATCACGATGATGCTGCTTTTACCCCTCACTCCTAATTTCTCCTATTTTACTTGTGTGGGATTTTATTTGGATTTGAATTTTAATATCTTATGTTTTATGTGGATATTTATTTAAATTTTATGTTTATTTGTTTACTTTAATTATTTATTTCTATAATTTTATTTATATCAAGTATTAATTAATATATTGTTACACTATATAAAACATGCTAAACATATATTCTTTTAACATTAAAATTCATTCTTGGAATATGTATTTTTAATATTTAACATATCATGGAATTTTTTTAAAATTTTATGCATACATATATTATTGATACCTTTTAATACCTATTTATTATTTTAATATTTTTGTAAAATTTAATTTAATAAATATTAATTTATTCTAACAGACATTTTCTAGCAGTTATAAACCGCTACAAAACTGAAAAATGTTAACAATTTCCAGCACTTAATTAACCGCTAGAAAATTCACAAGAAATTCAAATTTCTCTCCTCCCTCGAACTTTCTAGCGGTTAACAACCTCTAGAAAATAAATAACCATTGACGAAAAATTTCTAGTGGTTATAAACCACTAGAAAATGCATAACCATTGTCATATTCAAATTTCCCTCCCGGCTCGAAACTTTTGGCAGTTTAAAATTGTGAGAAAATCCATAATCGCTAGAAAATGCTTCTAAATTCAAATTTCTAACTGTTAAAACTGCTAGAAATTTCTAGCGGTTTAGAACCGCTACAAAAATTTGACCGTTATATATCCGTTGGCAGCCTCCTTTATAAGCTGAAGAACTCTATCTAAAATTCATTTTAACTTCTCTTTGAGCTTCTATGTCATATATTCATGAAATTTGAGTAACATTAGTGATGGATAGGTCGTGGATCAACTTGCATCGATCGACTCCGCAATACTTGGCTGGTCTAAACTATTTTTTGGATTTTGCTTTCGCCCATGTTGCCGTAAATGGTAAGATTCAGTGTCTATGTCCGAAATGTAATTTCAAGAAGTGGCATCCCAGAGATATTGTTAGAGAACATTTGATCTTTAAGCCCCTCCCGCGAGAGTATGTATTTTGGCAATTACATGGGGAACGACTAGATATGGTTGCTGAGTTAGTTCTAGTAGTTTCAGGATGGGAGTTTGAGTGGATGAAGCCGATGCTGTGCGTGATGCTTTTGGCATTCACAAAAGTGAGGATCCCAACGAAGATGAAGTAGAGGGGCCTCAACCGAAGTTTCTTAGAAATGAAACTGCTCGGGAATTTCTTGACCTCATAAGCGAAGCTGACAAGCCTCTTTATTCTAGGTGCACAAAGTATTCTAAGTTGTCATTTGTAACATCTCAAATTTTGGCTCATAGATACAAATAATAGCACAAGGAAAGGATGATTACTAAGTCCAATGCAATGAAAGTCCCAGAGATCCCTCGGAAGAAAAAAGAGATTTTCTAAGGGCAAATGTGTAAAACAATAGTGTTCAGGGACTAAAGAATAATGAACTAGAAATAACTAAGGGCCAAAGGTTATGCCAAAAACTTGCAAGAGATGGTTCCGAAGGTTAGGCCTAAGAAGGGACTAAATTGCAAAGAAAAGATTCCTAGGCCATGAAGGGACCTAATTGTAAATAATAAAAGTTCTGATTGGCCAATGCTCAGAGTTAGCAAAAAGGGCCCAAATGACTTATAAAAATTCCAGAAAAATGGGAATAGGAACCTAGAGCTGATATGAGGCTAGAAATGACGGAAATGCCCTGAAGTCATTCCAGGGTTTTGAGCAATTTGAGATAGTAACTTAAATAGAATTATTTAAGCTATGAGATGGTCTCGAATAATCAGGAAAATCTGGGGAAAAGTAGCAGAGGAATTATCACAGATTGTAAAAGTAATTCCAGCCCCAGAAAGTGACGAGGCTAGCTTTAATTAAATTTAAAGCCTATTATGCCCTATCCGGGAAAAGTCAAATTTCCTGTCTATGGTTTGACTTTGGATCCGAGAAAAATTAGAGGAATACCCTGTGATGAAAGGGGAAGAATGAAACCCAGAGATAGATCAACGGAGTTACGAGCAGATAGAAAAAATTCGGAGAATGTAACCCCGATTGAATATTAATTATTAATATTTTGGGGAAATGAGAAAGAAGTATGATTCCCCTATGAATGTTATTAGAAGAGTATGTGAATGTATTTTGAAGATGAAAAATGTGCTAAACCATGTCCCAGAGGTATCGGGTAGGTCAGGACTCGAGAAAGTACCTATTATGATTTAAATCAGTAAGATAGGTGGAGGAATATTTTTGGATGAATTTATGCACGAATTTTGTATGATTTTCCTCCCTATCATATTGCCATAGGGGCATGAGGATATGTGTGGAATTATGCAAAAAGATTAAGGACATATTAGGATTAAAGAAAGGATTTTAAGTAAGGTGATTAAGAAGTTTAATCAAGGTAATTAAGAAAGTTAACCATGGTTAAGTTAATTAACCATGATGACATAAGCCTAAGATATTTAGCAAGATTCCTTGATGAAGAAGCCAAGATCAAGGACTAGGATTAATTTGAAAATCAAGGGCCAAGATCTAATCTTGCAAAATAAGATCAATGGCTAGGATTTGTCAAGACTTTTTATAAAAATCTTCTCTCCCTCCCTTATGATATTTTCGTCCACCATGAGAGAGAGGAGAGGGAAAACAAAATGGAGAGAGGAAGAAGGAGAAGAGGAAGAACTCATGATCCTAAGGCCATCCAAGCTTCAAATCAAGGTATGTTCATAGATTTTGATCTAGTTTCTACCTCCCTTGGTATTTTTGAGCTTAGATGTTGGTTTGGTTGGGTTTTTCATGGTTGAAACCTAGGGGGGAGGTGCTGCACGAAATTGTTCAGAATGGGAGAAGATGAAATTAAAGTCATAAACATGTTTAAAGGCTTGAAAACAACAAGAATCAATTGGTTTGATATTGATTCTTCAAGAAATCCAACTTCCCCTTTCATTTGTGTATGATTCTGCCATGGTTGGTTCTTTATATTGGGTCTGGAATTTGATGATTTTGATGCTTCCAATGAGTTTAAATGATGATTTTGTGTAGGGATATATGTAGAAAATATGTTTGGAAGCATTAGAATTGAAAATGAAAATTTTAGACCTAAGGCACCTATGTTTCGGCCAAACTAGAACAAGGGGGAAGGAGTTGGATTTTGATTGTTTTGAACTTGGAAATGGATTCTAAATGCAAAATTATGTGGGAATAGCATGTGGAATTAATTTTTGAACGATTGGAAATAAATCTCAAAAGTTAGAAACAAAGTGTGATCAAGTAAGAGCCAAATGTGGAATAGGTTGATAACTTGGTCCTAATTGATGTTTCGTGTAATGTGTTGATGTGTTTAGGACCTTGGAACATCCAAGGGGATGTCTTGTTTATGTCAACCGAAGGCTCAAACACTTGGAAGGTTAGGGGAAGCAAACGGAAAGCAAGAGGGAAGCTATGTTACAAGGTAGTGAACTTACCTATTTTGTGTGCTTGATATGTATGCTTGCATGATGTTATTATATTGCCATGATGTGACTAAGTTATGATGAAATGTTGCAAAGTTATGTTTGCAAGTTTATGTTATGTTTTGCCTTGGCAATATATTATGAAAGCATGAAATGCTTTAGCTTACTTTCCATGGCATTCCTATGATGATGTTATGATAACATGTCGTGCATTTGCACTATGTCTTGCATGCTTATGGGTAGTGTTTGCTACTGAGATTCTCCCGAATCTCACCCTCCCTTAACAACCCCTAATAGGTATAAAGGGCATGGAGGAAAAGTCAAGGATGAGGAATGCAGGATTGATGGAAGAAGTCAAGAACATGTTATGGTCTTATAATTGGCAAGGTTTGAGCCCTGAAAGTTATTTTTTGCTTGTATAAGATTGAAAGAGCTTTAAGTGAAAATTGGAATCGCTCCGTTCTGATTTTTGTAGAATTAGTTATGATTTTTCAAAGTTAAACCTGAAATCTGGAATTTAAACAGTGAATAAAAACCTGAGTAATTATGTTGACATTTTTAATTCACGGGCTTGTGTCGTGATCTACTTGAACCATAACACTTCCAAACGTGTACTCTGAGAGGCTAAAGGTAGGATGTTTCATCATTCTTGGTGAGCTTGTATCATATCAAATGCTTGTGTGGTATGACTGACAAGGCGATGTCCATGCTATTGGAATTACTGGGAGATGCTTTCCCTCAAGCTGAATTCCCTCCATCTTTTTATGAAACAAAGAAGATTATTAACAAGCTTGGCTTGAACTACAAGATAGATGCATGCCCAAACAACTGTATGTTGTACTGGGAAGATGATGCAAACAAGGAGATTTGTACGAGATGTAAGACATCTCGCTATAAGTCGGTACATAAGGGGAAAAAGCAGAAGAAACCAACCAAAATTCTCAGGTACAATTTATTATAATGTGTTACATGTTCAGTTTTTAAATATTTGATATTTGAAATTTTTAATACATTATTTCCTTAGATACTTTCCTTTGAAACCGTGGCTGCAAAGAATGTATATGTCATCAAAAATGGCTCAGCACATGAGGTGACATGTGACTGATAAAAATTGAGATGGCAGGTTAAGGCACCCACAAGATTCGAAGGAGTGGAAAATATTTGATGCAAAATTTCCAGACTTTGCCAGTGATCCTAGAAATGTACATCTTGCATTGGCAATCGATGGTTTCAATCCCTTCGGAAATATGAGCACAAGTTACAGTATCTGGCCGGTGGTGTTAATTCCATACAATCTACCACCTTGGATGTGCATGAAGCATAGCTCCTTTTTGCTTTTCATGATTATTCCTAGTAAGAAAGCACCAAGAAATGATATAGACATATACCTATAACTGTTGATACATGAATTGATCGACATGTGGACGAATGGTGTTGAGGCATTTGACTCATATGACAAGCGACTATTCAATCTTCGTGTAGCCTTGATGTGGACAATAAGTGATTTTCCCAGTTTGGGAACTTTGTCCAGCTGGAACGTACATACTGGGTTGGCCTATCCTAAGCACAATTTTGATTCCATGCCATGTCATCTTCCACACAGTCCTAAGTGGTGCTTCATAGGACATCGACGGTTCCTCGATTCCAAGCATAGATTTAGATTGCAACGGATTCGCTTTGATGGGAAACAGGAGAAGAGAGGTCCTCTTGTTACTTTGTTTGGTATGGATATTTTGTGGCAGCTAGAAGATGTTAATGTCGAGTTTGGTAAGAATGTGGATCCCAAACGACTGGGACGACAATCTCGTGGGACATCTGATGGGCAACCTATGTAATGGCGAAAGAGAAGCATATTTTTCACTCTTCCTTATTGGAGATCTAATTTGCTACGACACAGTTTAGATGTTCTGTACATTGAAAAAAAAAACGCGTGCGATAATGTACTATATACGTTGCTCAATAAAGTTGGAAAGTCCAAAGACCATTTTGCAGCTAAGAAAGATTTACGGGCCTGGGGAATTCATGAAGAGGCTTAGCCTGATGAAAATGACAAGTTTCAACTAGCTAAATTCACCTTGATAAAGCAGAACAAGGATATCTTCCTTTCGACGTTGAAGAACATAAAAGTACCTGATGAATATTCTAGCAACATCTTAAGGTCTATCGATTTGTAGGCTTGAAAGGTTACTGGGTTAAAAAGTCATGACTCCAATTATAGCTGGGAATACGGGCCAGCTCGCCGGTTGCGAGCCAACCCGTCATAACCCAGGGGTTATGCGGTGTGGGTTGGAGCAGCCCATATTTTTTTTAATTCTCAATTTTCAAATCTTATTTGTATTTAATTGTTTAAAATAATAAATGGTGATCTAAAAGTTTAAAAGAAATCACAACTATAAATGATCTTTAACCACATTTAAAATAGTCAATACAAATATAAAACAATACATTATAAATATTTTACATAATTAACATTCAACATCAACTCATCAAGTGATAAATTTTATAATTTTTTTCACACAAATGCCATGTTTGATATAGAACACTATCTCTTAATAAATTAGAAGTGCATTTATCTAATATTTTTTAAAGTTCATTTACCATGTTTTTCTAAAACACTTTTTTCAT
This sequence comes from Neltuma alba, assembly GCF_004799145.2. Classification (NCBI taxonomy): domain Eukaryota; kingdom Viridiplantae; phylum Streptophyta; class Magnoliopsida; order Fabales; family Fabaceae; genus Neltuma; species Neltuma alba. The sequence goes on along the minus strand of NW_021634743.1, from coordinate 61,636 downwards.
AATAAATATTGTCTTATATTTGATTGTAGCTATTAAAATTTTGCTATAAATATAGTATGCTTATTTTCAAAAAATATTTTTTGTTTACATATGTATTATGTAACATGAAACTGAAATGTAAATAAGAGAAGAAAATTTTCAAATATAATAACATATTATTTATATGAAAAAAAAATTTAAAAAGAAAAGTGGCTAGTTAGGCGGGCCAACCCGCCAACCTGCAAGCTAGCCCGCGGGTTATGCAGTGCGAGCTAGAGCAACCTGCACCTTGACAGGCTAGCAAAATGGCAACCCTAACCTACTCTTTTATGGCGGGTTGGCGGGCTGGCCCGTGAGCTCCAACCCATATTCTCAGCTCTAACTCTCATGTTCTTATGTAATAGTTACTTTCATTGGCCTTGAAAAACACACTTCTTTCTGATGTATTAGTGGTTTTGGTGGAATTGTGTTCATTTTTCAAGAAGTTGTGTGAAGGTCTTGATAGTGGAAGAGTTTGATCAGCTGCAAAATAAAATAATTCTTATACTTTGTCACTTGGAGATGATATTTCCTCCATCATTCTTCATTGTTATAGTTCACTTGACTGTCCACCTTGTTCAAAAAGCAAAGGTTGCTGGCCCAGTTCACTATCGATGGATTTACCCTATAGAGAGGTACTGGATTATCTTTTATCCCCGCCTTTTTAAATTTCACATTGTTATTTCATTTGCTTGCAATTATTAATGGAATATTAACTTGCAGGTACTTGGGAAAATTAAAATCATATGTTAGGAATAAGGCATGACCTTAGGGGTTAATAGCAGAAGGTTATTCCGGAGATGAGGTCCTAACTTTATGTTCAAGGTACTTTGATGACATGAAGACATCTTTTAACTGCCCGCGTCGCGTAAATGGTTCTCTTCCTGGTCCTTCAACGTCAACTTTATTTCCTCTTGTCAAGAAACCAGTTGGAGGATATGAATTCTTCAGGCTCACTCTCACAGAGAAACTCTAGGCACACAGACATGTTTTGATAAATTGCAGTCAAGGTGAACCCTTCATGCAGTAAGTATTATATAAGCTCACTAACTTTTACACTTTATATTTGTTTCTCACTGACTCTTCTAACAAATTACACTTCACTATAGTGAGTAAGTTACCTCAGGCGACAGCTACGGGGGCGTGTGTGTTCCACTGACATTGATAAAAGAGTCCACAAAGAGTTTCCCAGTTGGTTTACACGTCGAATACGTAATGACAACAGCCCAAACAAAGATGAATTCAAAGCTTTTTCCCTTGGTCCGTGAGACCATGCACGAGGGCTTACTGTGTATAATGTTAATGGCTTCAAATTCTATACAGTTGGACGTGATTAAGGATTGCTCACACAAAACTCTAGAGTTTGCGGGACATTCGAGATGAGATGTTATACTAGCAGTAGTGATGGTGATATGCGCCTTGGAGGCATCACTTACTATGGAAAGCTAATTGACATTATTGAGTTGAGTTACTAGCTTTTCATTGTAACTCTGTTCAAGTGCTCCTAGGCAAATATGACAGTTTCACGTGGACTCGCTACTGACCACTTGGGCATCACCTTCATTAATTTCTCGAGGCTTATTCATACAGGGGAATCTGAAGATGATGAGCCATATATTCTTGCTTCCGAGGCACACCAGGTTTACTATGTCGAGGACAAGAAACATAAAGACTAGAATATGGTCGTTCACCTTAAGCCACAGGATTTTTATGATATGGGTGATGGTGACATTATTTACGATAGCGAACCCTTCCAACCCCCGAATTTTGAAAAGTTCTTTCCTTAAGGAGATGATAATTTGGCAATTACCAGGTATATGTCTTTTCTTAAATTATTTAAATAATTAACTACTAATTACTAATTTTTTCTAAATGTATTATAATTCTAACATAATTTTTTTAAATATCTCCTTTCAGGCAGGATGATGATCAAGAATAGCAGTTTCAAAAAATTTTATCATTCAAAAAATTTGCCTTTCATAAATAAATATGTATAAATTAAAATTGGTTTAGTATTTTAAAAAGTAAAAAATTACAATTTGTAGCAGTTATATAACCGCTACAAATACTAGCGATTATATAACCGCTACAAATACTAGCGGTTATATTATACACTAGAAAATGCAAGGTCGCTACAAAATAAATTAAAACGCTGCAAAAACACTGCTACAAATGTCTCGCTGATCTTTATAAATACTACATCACCTCTTTATTCATTTACCCCATCTCTTTTCCTTCCTCTTCCCTTCTTCTTTATAATTCTCTCTTTTTTTCTTACTCTCTGATATTGTGGTTTTTCTCTCTTCATTATATGGTAAGGTGATTTTTATTTTTACAAGTCTTAATATCTTTTATTTGTCTTTATTTATAATTTACTAACATATTTATTTTTCTTTTTCTTTTAGATTTTTCTTCTTCACATTTGTCATACCCTCCTCAGCTGATTCAAACACTTCTCAACATAACAGTTTAGATTCAATATTACAAACTATCTCATCTTCAATTCAACTATCTTATTAAATTAAATTTACTTCATTTGACACAATCATAACTTAATTACTTATTATTTATTACAAAATTCAAATGTATGACATGTAATACATTAGTAATTATACATGTTAACAAAAATTCTCTAATATAATCTACTTGATGGTTTTTAAATGTATAATATTATATTTTTTAACAATCAAACATCTCAATTTATTTTTTTTCCTGGAATAAAATCACTAGCGGTTCCTAAACCTCTAAAAAATGAAAAAAAGAGGGACAAATTTTGTCAAATTTAAATTTGCCGTCGCATTTCTAGCTAAGAAATTTTTTGGCGCCAATTCTAAAATCTCGATTCCCAGTAAAATTTGATTTCCTCCGAACTTTCTATAGGTTATTAACTGCTAGAAATTTTTGGTGTCAAAATAAAAATTTTTGTTTCCTCGCAAAACGAAATTTCGCTCAGAACTTTCTTGCGGTTAATGAACCGCTAGAACTTTTTCTGAGATTTTTAGTAGTTTATAACCGCTAGAAATTTTGTCTCATTACCGTTCGACTACTTGTTTTTTCTAATGGTTATTATAACCGCTAGAAAGTTTTTGGCATTTTGATCATACTATGTAGTGGTTCCTATAACTGTTAGAAATCTGTTTCTTGCACTTGATTTTCTAGCGGTTTGTCTAACCGCTACAAATATTATTTGTTGCAGTTAAAACTGCTAGAAACGTCATATTTTAACCGCTACAAAATACATATTTTTTTGTAGTGTAAGTTCAACTTTATAAAACGTAGTGACAATTTTTCCCCAGGTGAGCCTTCAAGACCCAACTCACCTGAACTTTTTTGTATTAAAAAAAACTCTAATATCTATGATAAATTTTAAAGGTTTTAATTTGATTCTTTTCTATCATGGATAAGTTTTGAAAGATAAGTTTATCTCTTTTAACTATGATAGCTGTTTTTGAGAATTAATTTAACTATTTTCTATCACAGTTAACCTTTTTTGTGTTTTAAGCTTCTTATATAACCATGGTAGCATTTTCAAAGGTTATACGAAGTTTCTTTTCTACCATGGTTAGCATTATTAAATAGTGATTTAAAAATATTAGTAACCAATTTAGAAGAACCATTATCACACTGCCACAAGGGGTTTATTTCCAAGTATCCTATCGGTTTTAGTATTCTTAGGGTATGCTGTCATATCCTAAAAATTCGTCCTAGTATTGTGAGTTAAAAATCTTGTTATGGGCCAATATAGAAAGTAGATGGAAGGAAAAAACAATTTTGGATGTGAAACTTCTATAGGATCCGAACTGATATTTTTAGAATTATTGGTCTAGAAAAAGCAAATGGAAAATTTTGGAAAAAAAATTCCAGACAATTCCCAAAAAATGGAAAAAAGGTAAATTAGAGGTTCAAAACCTCAATGGAGGCCTTAAAGATGAAAATGATGTGAAAATAGATTATTACGGAATTTCCTGAAAACGGAGGTTTTTCGGGAAAAAATGTGAAAATTGGGTAAAAATAATTATTATAATTATTTGAAGGTCTCAATAATTCTTGTAAAAATATGAAATAATTATCTAAATATTTATTTGAATTTATAAAATTTATTTTAGACCCTGAAAGTACAGGAAATTAGTTTAGAAAATTTATTTCCAAAAGTCTTGCTGATAAGACCCTATTCGGGAAAAATTCAAAATAAATAGTGAGAGATGGAGAAAATTTCTAGAACTTTCCAGATCATATTCTTATATTAAAATAGGATTTTTCATGGAGAAAAGTGTGATGTTGGAGGCCTATAAAAATTATGTAAAGTTACAAGAGAATAGTAATTGATAAGTTTCAATATTGTTTGGAATTAATATTTTATTATTAGAATAAATTCTTGAGACTTTCCAAATCAAAAGTGAGCCCCACATTGGCCCAAGAAAGGCCCAAAATTCATGCTAAAGCCTGGTCCAATAATTAATTTGGATTTAAGCCCAATTTTCACATAAAAATCAAGGGAATATTCTAGGAATTTCACACATAGCATGATTTTAAACACATGATGGTAGCCAAGTGTCCCTCTTAGGTGATAGTTTTACATGCCTAAATGAGAGGGGGAGGGCAGATTTCTTGCTCTATAAATACCCCTTAAATACACTAAAATAGGCAAAAATTTAACAAAAGAGGGGAGGTGCTGTCTAAGTGTTTTCTTGAGCTTTGGAACTGATCTTAGTGAGTGCATTTGAAGGAGAAATCACCAAGCTTTAGTCAAAGATTCGTCAAGGTATATTTAATCTTTATTATGGTTAAGATTAAAGCTTGTTTTGGTTGAAAGTTGAGTTGTTTTCTAACAGGAAATTGTTTCCCATTTTCAGTCTATACGAGTTTGTGTTAGGGAAGGATAGAAGCCTTAAAAATGAGTTGGAATCATTATGTTTAAGTGGTGTTTGAATTGATTTTTGGAAGAAAACCAAGTTAGGGTTATTAAGGAGACATTTCGGCCAACATGTGTTCTTGGGATAGGAGTTTGTTTTGTTATGATTTGATGATTCCAATGAGTTTAAAATGTGTTTTTGTGTAGGGAAATACCAAGGGAACTATATAAAATCATCGAAATCAAAAATAAATTTTTTGGAAAACAATACCCCCTACTCAGCCAAGAGAGAATGAATGGGAAGAAGTGTGATTTTGATATATCTGAATTGATATTTGGATTTTACATGAAAAATTGTATACGGATAAGCCAAGAAATTGGTTGGAACAAAGAAGGATTGATTATGCAAAAAATTAAAGAAAAAGAGGTTTAATTGAGCTTATTGTCAAGCAATTGTGTTTATACTTGAACTGTTGGTAATTTAGAAAGTGTTTTATGCTTGGAATGATAGACATATTGCAAGAGATCAAAGAGGAACATCAATTCCCTAAAGAGGCTGAATTGAATTATCAATCAAGAGGTAGCATTAAACTCATAATTTGATTGCTTTCTTGCTTGTTTAAATGGGTATGTGTTATGTGATTTATGTTGCCATGACATGATTGAGCAATTTATGTGATTATGCATGGGATTATATGTTGAATGTGCCTTGGCAATATGTATGAGGAATGGCTTATGACTTGATTCATTGCTCTCTTTTCATGGCAAATGATATGCACATGAAATGATACATAATGACATTGATTTTATATATACATATCACATTTTTACATAGCATGGATTGCATGATGATTATGGTTCTTTGCTACTGAGATTTCTTTGAAATCTCACTCTTTTATGTTCAAAATTTACCACTTAGGAGTTGGACCAAGCAAGGACAAAGGGAAGGAAGTCATTTTTCGAGAAAACTGATTTATATTTCTCTTTGAACTATGCTTGTAATTATTGCGGATTATTGTGAATTATGTTGAATATTTGTATTAATGACTAAAGACAATATGTATGTGAATATTTGATCAAAGGTTTTGTTTTAGCATTGAATTATGAGTAGATTAATGGTGTGAATTGAAAGGGAAGGGAAAAATCAAGAATGGTGACTTAAGGGATAAAAGTTGACTTTTTAATGGTCAAGTTTGACTAACATGATTTTGAGCAATTAGATGAATCTAGACCTAAAATTTGACATGCTTATAGAACTCATTTTTATCTTTAAAATAAGAGGTAATTCACTAAATTTGGATTTTTGTATAGAAAGTTATGCCCTTCCAAAATTAGGTATAAATTGTGAAAAACTAAAACTTTATCAAATGAACAGTACCACTTTGAATGAAATCTGATACTAATGCATGAGTTCTGGATACCAATGCATATTTTTTCTTTGAAGAGCATGTCAGGGGCTTTCTATAGAACTTGGAACCATCTTATTTCAATTTTTCTAAAATTAATTATGAATTTTCAAAGTTTGACTGCTATAAGATTTATAAGGAATAGTAACCCGAATTTCAGGAAATTTAAAGTTTGAAGTTTTACAACCTAAGGCCATGATAAATGATTCCAAATGGTTTCAATTGACATAAAATTAGGTATAAAAGTAAGATGTGATATATGCTGCCCTATGATACTCCTAGAATGCCACAGATGAAGGTGTACTGCCCTCTCCAAAGGTACTAACCATAAATCATAATTACATTATAACATTTCTTAATCCTTATCTGCTTCCTAGGCACAAAAGGACATATACAAGGCTTACCACAATAATCAAAAGGACATATAATTGGCATGATTACCCATATTAGGCAAATATCACCCAACCAGATTATAGTATTTCCCATGTGTTCGATGTATAATATATCATTCCAAAATCTTATGCTAACATACAGAAATAGCCAATCAAACAACAATTTGGACTGTTCGGCACTGTGAAATAATGCCTTCTCATTGCGGCGAGTAAGGCGTCTTACCATGGTGAAAAAAAAAAAGTTCATCATGCTTTTATCCACTCCTAGGTTCCATACCTCAAATCCTTGTCACAAATCATCCTACTAGACAAGTTCTAAATGTTCAAAAGACATTTTTCTAGATTTCCTACTTAGCTTTTGTATTTTTGATTATTCATAATCTTTCGTAAAGGGTTTGCTTTATTTCAAATTTGCTCATAGAGGAACCTGTAGGAGAAGCAAGCAAGAAGTCATATTACTTAGTGCCTTTAAGCACTTACAAGTCACAAATCAAGGCTCTGAACTATCAAACTAAATTTCAAATCTACAAATAGAAAATATATGTTACTATAGTACCTCATGGGTAAGCTACGTACTAAATTCCAAACCATAACTCCCCCTCTAAGATTTCTGAATTGTTACTCAAAATTCTAGCTCATACATCTTTTTAAAAGTTTGGAGTAAGAACAAATATACCTAGACTTAGATTCAATTCCTAAGTCTATTTAGCTTAGATTATCTTTAAATTACTAGATTACATCATTAGAATAATAAATTATAATTGATTTATGACCTAGGTAAAAAACCCCCAATTTCCCCACTTAAGTCTTCGGGATTTCAAGAGGAAAGTATATTGGAGAGAGCAGAGAGAGATAATTAGGTGTTAATCTTACTTTTACCAAGAGGTTCAGAGGTGTTAGAACTTTATCTTAAGGCCTTAAGATCAAACCTTAGTAAAGCAAAACGAAGCAACCCACAAACTCTACCTTTTTTTAATGTGTTTTTAGGTTAAAATTCGCATTTTCTTTCTTAACTTCCATCTTGGCATTTTCAATCATTATCTTTAGTGTTTCTAAGCCACATTTAAATAGAATTATACTATTAAAGACTGCTCATGATCATTCAATTCGCAGCCATGCAGGTTAGGTCCTAATATTCTAAATCTGGGATATTATCTTAGATGTATGTGGATTGAAACTCGAGTACGAAGTCTGCTTGCAATAGATGTCTAGTTCCTTTTGTGAACATCATTGAAGTTAAAATGTTGCCATTTTAGGGTTAGGTTTTGGGTTTACTAATCTCATGCATTTATATCTTTACGGGGTTAAAATGGAATATGCCAATGTCCCAAAGCTATTGCTTGTGGTGAAAAATGAGAAGAATCTTGTTTAAAGAAACTTAGCATAAGATACTTAATTTTGTATTTGTAATCTACATTTCGTAAGATTGAGTATGATTGGGTATAAGGATTTTGATCATAAAGGAAACCAAAACCGAAGGTTTTGGTTTCCCTTAGTGAGCAAGACCCGCTCTACTTGGTCATATTCAATCATTTGGAATGTAGCTTGCCAAATTAGAATAAAGTTTTCTTTGCAATTGTTTAATCCTAATTAATGATCAAAACGCCTATTTTTATTGAATAATAGCACCCAGCCAAGAGTGGCGAGATTTCTTTACAAAAATTATTTGGCCTTTAGCTCAAAGAAGACATTGGGGTTAAGTTACATCCATAAAATCCAATACTCAAAAATCATTTAACCCCTTTTGAGGTGGTGAAATAGAACAACCAAGCAAAAAAAAAACATTAAAAAGACAAATATCATAAGAACAACTAACTAGTGCAAAAAAAAATTAATTAAAAAAGCTCCACTTCTTAGATCGGCTATAACAAATATAGCTAATCTAAGAACATGACTTTTTTTTTTTTATAAAAATTTTCAATAGTTACACCTCTAACATCCTAAATTTTGGATCTAAGAGTGCAAAAAATAGTTTGAAATGAGTAGAGTACCAAACTCTTTTGAGCAGGAATCCCAAAACTTTCCTAAAAGTATAGAAGGATTCCCAAAGTTCAAAGTAAAAATTTTCTAGAACCAAGGGACGAAGGAAGTTAGAGACTTTAATAAAGTCTCGAAAGGCTAATATGAGAAATGAGGATGATTATGAGCCAAAGGTTATGATAGAGACTTCAATAAGATAATTCTTGAGGTTAAACCAGAGCATGGGCAAAATCGTAATTTTAAAAGGTTTTAAAGTGAGAATGGTAATTATGAAAAATATGCCCAAAAAAACCTAAAAAATGGCAAGTGATGTTTTAAGGCCCATTTCAAGTTTGAAATGAGACGATGCCTCAAAGAGTGAATTTATGATATTTTTAAAAATTTGGTTAATCAAGTGATATTTAGCCTAATCTAATTATGTGAAATATGAGGAAGTCTCAAATAATTGGATAAGAATAAAAATTAATTATTTGAGGAATTATTTGTGTTTATGAAAATGATTTTATCCCCAAAATGTAAAGATATTGGCTTTAAAAGTATTTAAAACCTAATTATGCCAAGAGGAGGCAACTTTTGAGAAATTATAGGATAAATACTTCCAAGCCCATTGTTGGCTTGGGAAAAATTAAAGATTTTCCTATAATAAAAAATAAAACTAAAGCTAGCTTTCAAATCTTGTACTTTCACATGACTATAAGAATCCGCTAACTATATAAATGTACTAAAAAATTGAACTAAAGAATTAACTCAATTATTAAATGGTTTTTACCTCCCATTAGAAATCAAAGGTTAAAGACCAAGACTACTAAGCCTTCATATACGAGTGATTGAGTTATACATACTAAATTCTTCTTCTCTCACCTTGTCTCAAAGCATGATAATGAAGTTGCATAGTTGAAATTGCCCATGATAAATCATCTAAATACCCATATGTCAAAGTTATGCATTTATCTTTTCATGTTATCTCTCCCACCAGACAAACATTTACTTCCGATCCCTTAAACATATATTTGGATATTTATGGTTACATATAAGTAAAGAAAAGAAAGTTAGTATTTTTATATTTATATTTTTATATTTGATCTTTGAAAATGGCTATAATTTTTGAGTTTATCACCTATAATTGAATTTTTTTTCACACATGATATGAGCAAGGTATCACTAACTTGGGCTGGAAAACCTACCCTTGCCCAGTCTAAAATGTTTAAGGCTTCTACTAGCATTACAAAAAAATTAACTTTCAGCGACGACAAAAAGTCGCCGTTGAAAGTTTTCAATGGCAACTTGTTGTTGCTGAAAAGTCATTGCCGTAGTGACCGTGGTTGAAAACTTTCAACAGCAACAAAAAAGATCACCTCTAAAAGACACTTTCAGCAGCGACTTTTAGAAGTTTCAGCAGCAACATTTGTTGCCATTGTAAGTGACTTTCAGCGATGACTTTTTTGTCACTACTAAAAGAACTTTTAGCGGCGATAGTTTGTCGCCGCCAAAAGTGACTTTCAACGGTAACTTTTTTGTTGCCACAGAAAGTAATACCTAAGAAAAATTGGCTTTACTGACGCCATATCATCGCCACCAGTGCCACATCATCACTGACCAGACGCCACATCATCAATAGCCACCTCCACGTCATCGTCGGCCACCTCCACGTCATTGCCATATCACCACTCTCATGCCATGTCACCCTCTTGCCACCACGTCACTGCCTAAATATTTTCATCTTAAATATGTCTTTTATAAGGTTCAAACTCGTAACCACCTCCTTGCATGTCCAATCTTTTTATTATTATTATTGTAAAATAAAATATATATTATTAGATTATACTTTTGGTGGCGACATTAGAAAGTCACGGCTGAAAGTCAAACCTGCAGCGATGACATTAGAAAGTTGCCGCTTGAAGTCAGACCTTCAGCAGTGACACTAATAGTCGCCACTGAAAGTTTTCAGCAGCAACCCTAAAAATTCGCTGCTGAAAGTGAACCCTTTAGTGATAACATCACCACTGAAGGTCATATATTCAACGACGACAAAAAAAGTTGCCGCATTACACTCACACTAATTTAACTATAATCATCTCTCCCTCATAAACTTAACTATGCTATCCCTTTCATTTATAATGCATTCCTCACACACACACCATCTCACTTTCAATTATATTTTAATTACATATTACATCTCTCTCTCACACACTCTATCTCTAACTACCTTTCCATCTTTCCTTATCTCTCAAACATACATCTCTCTCTCTCGTGTATGCTTGCACCGCCTTCCTCACACACATTCTTAATTCTATCTTACGTATATAATTATAACATCTCTATTTCATACACACCCCAACCATTCTACCTCCTCCTTTCTCTCTCACTCACTATATTATCTCTTTCTAGCTCTCCCCCTACCACAATAATACATTAAAAAAAAAAGCTTTGGTTATTTAGAGTTAATTATATCAATAAAAACAATTACGATATAAATATAATAACCTTTAATAAAAATAATAAAAGAAATTTGAAAAACACTTTCAGCGGTGGCTAAAATGTCGCCGAAATTAGTTGCCACTGAAAGTATGTTTCAATGGTGACATTTTGTCACCGCTGAAGGTATTTTCTACGGCGACAAAATGTCACCGATGAAAGTACTTTTAGCAACAACAAAAAATGTCGCTGCTGAAAGTCAACTTTCAATGGCGACATTATTTGTCGCCACCGAATGTTGTATTTTTTAGCAGCGACCACATGTAGTCACTGCGGAAAGTCCTATATTCAGCAGTGACTTTGATGTTGCCACTAAAAAGTCTCACTTTCGGTAGTGACGATAAAAGTCGCCATTGAAAGTCATACTTTCAGTGGCGACTTTTTTGTCACTACGGAAAGTCATCATTGAAAGTAATTTTTTTTGTAGTGTGGGTAGGGCCCAGCAAGGGGTTATAAAACGCAACCTACTAATCTTTTGGGCTAGGCATTAGGAAGGGGGCTTGTCCTCTCCTACCCATGTACGGCCCCTATGTGAAACAATGACGTTAAGGTTGATAGTTTAAATAGAGTGGAAGTCACAATTTCGAGCTAGCACGTTGGAAGTTAGAGATGGGCAATTATGTGTAGTGGTGGGTAAACGAAAATTACTTGCCTACTTGGGTTATCATGCTGAATGACAGTTAAGAGCACGATAGTGGGAAGAGAGAGTTTGAAATAATATACTTGACGGTTGTTACTTTGTACTCGACATGTATCATAATATTTAATTATTTCTAAGTTTCACGATCAATATAAAATCTCATTTAATTGACGCTACACAGAGCCGTAAAGTATTTTTTAAATTTTTTTTGGAATAAAATATGACAACAATATTTAATGGTTGTTTTGTTTAACCATTAATTATTATTTAAACTTACTTGATTGTTTGTATTATAACCATCAAATATTAGTTCGTCCAACCTCCCCCTCGTTATATTTGACAATACTTCTCTTTAAATGTCAAGTGTTGAACGTCATTTGTTGCAAAATCTTATTTCCAGACCTAATTATAAGACTTCATTTGTAATTTATAAACGGGATAAAAACAAGATCTTATAATTAGGACTAGAAGTAGTATGTAGTCATGACCCTTCTACTAGCAGAATGTTTTATTTTCTAATTAAATATCAAAATTAGATTTTTGAATGAAACAAATAATTTCATTTTTCATCATTTATAAACAATATAGAATGTAATGGGTTAGGGTTCTCGAACAGCTTAAAATATTTTTCTAGAAGTGTCTAGTAGCCTAAAATTTTTTGTGGTGTAATTTTATGCTTAAAGTATTTTTTAAAAAATAATTCTAAGCTGATTATTAACTTCCCAAAAAACCCATTAAATGAAAGTTGAGCTTATCTTGAATATATTTAGTACTCATATTCCATGTTTTCAATATTGAATATGATTAAAGATTAGGGTTGAGCACATAGAAGATAAGTTAAAAAAAAATATTTAAGACAACTAAAAAGTTAAAAAACTAATTTTTGAAAATGTTAAAGATGCGTACGGAAAATACAAAAGATGAGCACTGAAAATATTGATAAAACTAACTCAAAATATATTTTAATAGTAAAATTGCACAAAAAAACTATTTAGTATTGAGTGTTATTGAAAAATACTTTAGATTGTTGGGTGCATTTTCACTTAAAAAAATTTTTTGAGTTAGAAACGAGGTTAAAATTATTTTTCAAAAAAAATATTTAAGAGAAAATTTATACCACAAAATACTTTAAAATACTAAAAATGTATGAAACAAATAGGAAAATTTTCATTCAACCCCCACTTTAGACAATTAATATTACTCATTAATATTAGTCAACCTCCCAAAAAAACTCTAATATTTCATTGCACCCTAAAAGACCAAAATTTTATGGGTGAAAAGACAAAAATACCCTTACTTTATTTTTTAAAAACTCCTTATGAATTGCTAAATTTGAGTTGTTAATTGCTGAATTTAAGTTTGCATATAATAGAGCTGTTTATTCTTCTACTTCCTTCTCTCCATTTGAGATTGTTTATGGCTTTAATCTTTTGTCTCCCGTGGATATCTTATCACTGTCTTCTAGTGAACAAGCTGACCTTGATGGAAGGAAAATGCCAAGTTTGTGCAGGAGTTATGTGCTAAAGTAAGGGCCTACATTGAGAGAAAGAATAAGCTATATGTGAGGCAACCTAACCAAGATTGTAAGACGATTGTCTTTGAGCTAGGAGATTGGGTTTGGGTAGACTTGCAAAAGGTAAGATTTCCAAAAACCTTAAAAATCTAAGTTGCAACCAGGAGGAGATGACCCTTTTCAAGTCTTAGAGTAGATCAATGATAATGCTTATAAAATAGATATGCCTACTTTCTATGTTAATGTTAGTGCTACATTTAATGTGGCTGATTTATCTCTCTTTGATGCTATAGATTTGAGGATGAATTAGGGAGGAAATAATGGAGGAGCATAGTGTGATCAAGATCAAGCTTCAGAGGAAGAGCAAGGAGTTCAAGCAAGAAGATAGAAGTCCAACATTCCAAAAAAACTCATTATAAGGCATTGGAGGCCCAATGACAATAATAAAGACCAAAGCTATGAAAGAGGCCCTCAATTGTTTAATAAGAGAGTTTAAAGAGTTGAACCCCATTTATTTGGAGGAAGCATATTTTAGTGAGCCTAACAAGAGTGCAAGAATGGTGATCACATTAGTAAAAGCCTAACAAGATGATATATAAGGATCATGTGGAGTCCATATTAAAGAATTTACTTAAAATATCATGTGACAAGCATCATTACAAAAAAACATGTATTTTGTAGCAGTTAAAATATGACATTTTTAGCGGTTTCAACCGCAACAAATAACATTTGTAGCAGTTAGACAAACCACTAGAAAATCAAGTGTAAGAAACAGATTTCTAGCGGTTATAAGAACTGCTACATAGTATGGTTAAAACACTAGAAACTTTCTAGGGGTTAAAATAACGGCTAGAAAAAACAAGGAGTCCCAGGGGAATGATATGACATTTGTAGTGGTTTAAAACTGCTAGAAATTATCAAAAAATTTGTAGCGGTTTATTAATAGCTAAAAAGTTCTGAACGAAATTTCATTTTACCGGGAAACAAAAATTTTCATTTTGGCACCAAAAATTTCTAGCGGTTTATAACCGCTAGAAAGCTTGGAGGAAATCAAATTTTGCTAGGAAACAAAATTTTGGAATTGGCACCAATATTTTCTAATGGTTAGGAGCCGCTAGAAATGTGGCGGCAAATTTAAATTTTACGAAAAATTTCCTCTTTTTTTCATTTTCTAACGGTTTGAGAACCGCTAGAAAGTTTATTCCAAGCTAAAAGAATAAATTGAGATGTTTGATTATTAAAAAATATAATATTATAAAGTAAAAAACCATTAAGTAGATTATATTAGAGAATTTTTGTTAATATGTATATTTACCAATGTATTACATATTATATATTTGAATTTTGTGATAAATAATAAGTAATTAAATCAGGATTATGTCAAATGAAGTGAATTTAATTTAATAAGATAGCTGAATTGGAGATGGGATTGTTTATAATATTGAACCTAAACTATTATGTTGAGAAGTGCTTGAATCAGTTGAGGAGGGTATGACAAATATGAAGAAGAAAAATCTAAAAGAAAAAGAGAAATAAATATGTTAGTAAATTATAAATAAAGATAAATAAAAGATATTAAGACTTATAAAATGAAAATCACCTTGCCATATAATGAAGAGAAAAAAACCACCATATTAGAGAGTAAGGAAAAAAGAGAGAATTATAAAGAAGAAGGGGAGAGAAAGAAAAAGAGATGGGGTATATAAATGAGGAGGTGATGTGGTATTTATAGTGATCAGCGAGATATTTGTAGTAGTTTTTTTGCAGTGTTTTAATTCATTTTGTAGCGGCCTTGCATTTTCTAACGTATAATATAACCACTAGTTTATATAGCAGTTTTATATTTTGTAGCCGTTATATAACCGCTACAAATTGTAATTTTTACTTTTTAAAAAACTAAACTAATTTTAATTTATACATATTTATTTATGAAAACAAATTTTTTGAATGATTAAAATTTTTGAAACTGCTATTCTTGATCATCATCCTGCCTGAAAGGAGATATTAAAAACAATTATGTTAGAATTATAGTATATTTAGAAAAAATTAGTAATTAGTAGTTAATTATTTAAATAATTTAAGAAAATATATATACCTGATAATTGCCAAATTATTGTCTCCTTGAGGAAAGAAGTTTTCAAAATTAGTGGGTTGGAAGGATTCACTGTCGTTAGGGGTGGAAACAGGCCAGACGGCCTGTCAGGGGCCTATGGCCTGGCCTGCATTTGGCCTGGCCTGTTTCCCAAAAAAGATAGGCTCAGGCCTGTTTGAAGGCCTGTTTAGTTAAACAGGCCAGGCTTAGGCTTTTTAAAAAGCCTGTTAAGCCTGTTAGGCCGGCCTGGGCCTGTCAGGAATTTATAATCATAATATATGAAAAAATTAATTAATGCTATTATTGTTAATGTATTCTTTTAATTTATTTTTTAATTTTAATATATAGTTAATAGTTTAATCTTTTCTTAGATTTTGAAGTTTAGATGACAAGTGAAGATAAAAATATAATTTAAAATAATAATATCAATAAATAATGTGATTTTTAAATCTTAAAAATATAAAGAAAATAGGAAAGAAAAATTTTGTTCCAAGAATGATAAATTAACTAACTTACGTATTATGTTAATTTAAGTATGATACCCTCTTTATTCATTATAAAATTAGTATTTTTTTCCTCTTTATTTATTTGTCTTAATTTTAATTTTTTGTGTGTACTTAAACGTAGTCTTATTCCAAATTTTAACATATAATTACAATTAGTTTTCAATAATATTCTTATAAATTATAATTAAGATTTAAAATAGTACTTATGATACTAAAATTTAAATAAAAGACAAGACTAAAAATTAAATTATTATGTACGTTTTTTTTATCTTAGCTTTTTTTAAAAAATTAATTATTATAATTTGAATTTTTTAAAAATACAGGCCTTTTAACAGGCTTCAGGCCTTTATACAGGCCAGGCTCAGGCTGAAAAGTAAGCCTGTAACAGGCCACAGGCCAGGCTCAGGCCAATAGGCTCCAAAACAGGCCTGGCCTGTTAAGAGCAAAGCCTGGCCTGGCCTGTTAAGAGCAAAGCCTGGCCTGGCCTGTTAAGAGCAAAGCCTGGCCTGGCCTGGCCTGTTTCCACCCCTAACTGTCGTAAGTAATGTCACCATCACCCATATCATAAAGATCCCGTGGCTTGAGGTGAACGATCATATTCCAGTCTTTATGTTTCTCGTCCTCAACATAGTAAACATGGTGTGCCTCAAAGGGAAGAATATATGGTTCATCATCTTCAGATTCTCCCATATGAATAAGTCTAGAGAAATTAATTGAGGTGATGCCCAAGTGGCCAGTAGGGAGTTCTCGTAAAGTTGTCGTATTTGCCCAAGAGCATTTGAATAGAGTTACGGTAAAAAGCTGGTAACTTAACTCAATGATATCAATTAGCTTTCCATAGTAAGTGACGCCTCCAAAGCACATATCGCCATCACTACTACTAGCATAACATCTTGTCCGGAATGTCCTGCAAACTCTTGAGTTTTGTGTGAGTAATCCCTGATCACGTCCAACTATACAGAACTTGAAGCCGTTGATATTATACGAGATAAACCTCCGTGCATGGTCTAACGGACTAAGGGAAAGAGCTTTGAATTCATATGTGTATGGGCTGTTGTCATTACATATTCGATGTGTAAACCAACCGGGAAACTCTTAGTGGACTTTTTTATCAATGTCAGCAAAACGTGCACGCCTCGTAGTTGCCGCCTGAGGTAACTTCTAAACTCACTCCAGTGAAGTGTAATTTGTTATAAGAGTTAGTGAGAAACAAATATAAAGTATAAAATTTAGTGAGCTTATATAATACTTACTGCATGAAGGGTTCAACTTAGTTGCAATTTATCAAAACATGTCTATGCACCTGGAGTTTCTCTATAGGAGTGAGTATGAAGAATTCATATCCTCTAATTGGTTTCCCGATAGGAGGAAATAAAGTTGACGTTGAAGGACCAGGAGGAGAATCATCTACATGACGCGGGCAGTTAAAAGATGTCTACATGTCATTAAAGTACCTTGAACAAAAAGTTAGGACCTCATCTCTGGAATAACCTTCAACTATTGACCCCTCAGGCCATGCCTTATTCCTAACATGATTTTAATTTTTTCAAGTACCTGTAGGTTAGTATTCCATTAATAATTATGAGGAAATGAAATAACAATGTGGAATTTAAAGGGGCAGGGATAAAAGATAATCTAGTACCTCTCTATAGGGTACATCCATCGATAGTGAACTGGGCCAACAACCTTTGCTTCTCAAACAAGGTGGACAGTCAAGTAAACCATAACAGTGAAGAATGATAGAGGAAATATCATCTCCAAGTGACAAAGTGTAAGAATTATTTTATTTTGCAGCTGATCAAGCTCTTCTACTATCAAGACCTTCACACACAACTTCTTAAAAAATGAACACAATTCCACCAAAACAACTGATACATCAGAAGGAAGTGTGTTTGTCAAAGCCAATAGAAGTAACTGTCGCATTAGAGCATGGGAGTCATGATTTTTTAACCCAGTAAGCTTTTGAGCCTACAAATCGATACACTTTGAGATGTTGCTAGAATATCCATCAAGTACTTTTATGTTCTTCAGTGTCGAAAGGAAGATATCCTTGTTATGCTTCATCAAGGTGAATTTAGCTAGTTGAAACTTGTCATTTTCATCAGGCCAAACCTCTTCACGAATTCACCAGGCCCGTAAATCTTTTCTAGTTGTGAGATGGTCTTTGGACTTTCCAGCTTCGTTGAGCAATGTATAACACATTATCGCACATATTTTTTCAATGTGTATAACATCCAAATTGTGTCGTAGCAAATTAGATTCCCAATAAGGAAGAGTGAAAAATATGCTTATGTTTTGCCATTACATAGGTTGCACATGAGATGTCCCACGAGACCATCGTCCCAGTTGTTTGGGATCCACATTCTTGCCAAACTTGACATCAACATCTTCTAACTGCCGCAAAATATCCACACCAGACAAAGTAACAGGAGGATCTCTCTTCTCCTGCTTTTTATCAAAGCGAATCTATTGCAATCTAAATCTGTGCTTGGAATCGAGGAGCCGTCAATGTCCTATGAAGCACTACTTGTGACTGTGTGGAAGGTGACACGATACGGCATCAAAATTTCACTCAGGACAGGCCAACCCAGTATACACATTCCAGCCGGACAAAGTTCCCAAACTGGAAAAATCACTTATTGTCCACATCAAGGCAGTACGAAGATTGAATAGCCACTTGTCATATGAGTCATATGTCTCAACACCATTCATCCACAGGTCAATCAATTCATGTATCGACGGTTGCAGGTGTACGTCTACATCATTTCCTAGTGCTTTCTTGCCAAGAATGACCATGGAAAGCAAAAAGGAGCTCTGCTTTATGCACATCCAAGGTGGTAGATTGTATAGAATTAACACCACCAGCTAGATACTATAACTTGTGCTCATATTTCCAAAGGAATTAAAACTATCGGTTGCCAACACAAGACGTACATTTCTAGGATCACTAGCAAAGTCTGGAAATTTCACATCAAATGTTTTCCACGCCTCCGAATCTCGTGGGTGCCTTAACCTGCCATCTGGATTTTTCTAAGTCACATGCCACCTCATGTGTTGAGCCATTTTCGATGAGTGATGACATATACCTTCTTTGCAACCGCGGTTTCAAAGAAAAGTATCTAAGGAAATAATGTATTAAAAATTTTAAATATCGAATATTTAAAGACTGAACAAGTAACATATTATAATCAATTGTATTGAGAATTTCAAATATCGAATATTTAGAGACGGAACAAGTAACACATTATAAGAAATTGTACCTGAGAATTTGGCTGGTTTCTTCTTCTTCTTTTTCTCCTTTCGTACCGACTTATAGTGAGATGTTTTACATCTCATACAAATCTCCTTGTTTGCATCATCTCCCTAGTACAACATATAGTTGTTTGGGCATGCATCTATCTTCTTGTAGTTTAAGCCAAGCTTGTTAATAATATTCTTTGCTTCATAAAAAGATGGAGGGAATTCAGCTTGAGGAAAAGCATCTCCCAATAATTCCAATAGCATGGATATCGCCTTGTCGGTCATACCACACAAGCATTTGATATGATACAATGTCACCAAGAATGACAACTTAGAATACTTTGTGCACCCAGAATAAAGAGGCTTATTAGCTTCCCTCATGAGGTCAAAAAATTCCTGAGCAGTTTCATTTCTAAGAAACTCCGGTTGAGGCCCCTCTACATCATCTTTGTTGGGATCCTTACTTTCACTAACGCCATAAGCATTGCACATAGCATCGTTCACGACATCAGCTTCTTCTACTCGAACTCCCATCCATGAAACTATTAGAACTGACTTAGCAACCATATCTGGTCATTCCCCATGTATTTACCAAACTATATATTCTCACGGGAAGGGCTTAAAGATCAAATGTTCTCTAACAATATCTCTAGGATGCCACTTCTTGCAATTATATTTAGGACATGGACACTGAATCTTACCGTTTACGGCGGCATCAACAAAAGCAAAATCCAAGAAATAGTTTAGACTAGCCAAGTATTACAGAGTTGACCGGTGCAAGTTGATCCATGAAAATCCAAGAAATAGTTTAGACTAGCCAAGTATTACAGAGTTGACCGGTGCAAGTTGATCCATGACCTATCCATCACTAATGTTGCTTAAATTTCATGAACATATGACATGGGAAGCTCAAAGAGAAATTAAAATGAATTTCAGGTAGAGTTCTGAAGCTTAGAAAGAAGGCTGCCAACGGATAGATAACGGTCAAATTTTTTACCGGTTTTAAACCGCTAGAAATTTCTAGCATTTAAAAACATTTTCCAGCAGTTTTAATCGATAGAAATTTCAATTCATAAGCATTTTCTAGAAGTTATTGCTTTTAAACCGCTAGAAATTTGAATTTGCCAACTGTTATTCATTTTCTAGGGTTTTTAACCGCTAGAAATGTTTTTGCCAACTGTTATTAATGTTCCAGTGGTTTATAACCACTAGAAATTTCGAGGGGAGGGAAATTTGAATTTCTCTGTAACAGTGTGACTTTTCTAGCGGTTATTAACCACTAGAAAGTGCCAATTACAATATAAAATTTCTTCCAATGAATGTCATTTACCTTTAAAAAAAAACTTACCAAAAATATTATTTTTAACTATAATTTATGTTAAAATAAAATTTAGTTACTATTATACTTCTCATTCTAAGAAATTCCTAAATTGTATTTTTACAGTTACATCAATTTTATTCATTTCAGCCTAATTATTTTGGCCCAAAAGACTTTAACCCAATTCAATTTTTAGTTTCATGCAATAAATTGATATTCATTAAATTAAATTTTACAAAAATAATAAAATAATAAATAGGTATTAAAAGGTATAAATAATATATGTATGCAAAAAATTAAAAAAACTCCATGATATGTTAAATATTAAAATACATATTACAAGACAGAATTTTAATGTTAAAAGGATATATGTTTAACATGTTTTATATAGTGCAACAATATATTAATTAATACTTGGTATAAATAAAATTATAGAAATAAATAATAAAAGTAAACAAATAAACATAAACTTTAAATAAATATATACATAAAACATAACATAATAAAATCCAAATCCAAATAAAATCCTATACAAGGAAAACAGGGGAAATCGGGGGTGAGGAGCACAAGCAGCATCATCATGATCGTCGGGCGCTGGATCCTCCTGCTGGTTCTGCTGGAGGTGAGCAGATTGCTGATCGTGTTGGGACTGGATTGGCCGCTGGTCGTGTAGGGGCTAGACTGGTGGCAGGCGCATATCAGGGACCTCAGGAATCGGGATGTTTGGAACGAAATTGATCACCACATCGCGCAGGGCCATAACAGCTGCCTTCAACTGGTCAAGCTATAAACGGAACTAACAATGACGCTCCTCCATCTTGGCCTTTATCTCTAGCTTGATCTCCTGTCACAGTTTGTTTACAGATGAGGAACCCAGCCGCTTCACTCCTGCGCTCGCCTAAGAGCTCCCCGCAGTGTATGAAGGGCCAGCGTTGAAGGGAATTGAAAGACGTGCAACGGAAATAAATTTAAAAATTTCAATCCCTTGCCCGGATCTACCGATCGTGTTTAAGTCAAGTAGTAAGAAGCATTACCTTCGATGTTCGGTTTCTTGGTGGCTCGGTGATTCCGCCGTTCAGGATGCCTCTGCTCGCCTCCTTTGTCGTTCGAAGTCGACGACTCCGGTCGGCTTCCTCTACCGATATCCACACGAATAGCTCTCCAGTCACGAACAACGTGCTAGCGCCTCTTTGTCCGTCTAGGGTTTTTCAAAGAGTCCATCCTCCTTCTCTATTTTTTTTGGCCGTCTCTTATCTGCAAGTGTTTGCACTCTCTCTCCTAAAACCCTAGCTCCTAATATCAAATATATAGGATGCTATAGGTATTATGAATGATATTTAATTTCGAAATTAATCCTAAATTAATTCTGAAATTAATACAATATCAAATATTGCCTAATCAGATAAGAGAACAATTAAATAAATACGGTTTATATTAAATTCATCTCACAGATTTAATTCACCTATTTATTTAATTCAAAATAAAGATATGACGGAATTAATTTACATAGATCTAATATATCCTTATAAATTAAATCTAACAATTAATATCTCTTATATTTATATAATATGTGTATATATATACGAATTTATATATATATATACACGTCCACCCTACATTATTCATTGAATCTGGACATATCTTAGATTCAATGAATTTGGACATCATAACTCGTGTTGGGCTATTTTGTGTGCGACCTTGTAGGCCCATATGAAGTTGGCAGTGGACCATTAACTATAATGACTCACAAGTCGTAAGCGGTCTCTAGCAAGACATCACGACTACCCAAATCATATGAGGATCGTTGAACGATGTAACCTTTCATACAACCATATCACGTCCCTTTTTGTCACACGACATTTTGGTCATGGATGAGGCATGGAGAACGTCATCCTCCTATTCATGACCGTTACTTTCTCGATCTCTGAGTAGTCTGAGTATAGAAATGGAACTACCTTTCCATTATAGTATGGCCATACTTTTCTCAGACTCACTCATCGAGGGGCCCAGTAATATCTCTCTACGAATGTGAGGGACAAATTCCATCTTGACCATTCACATTCCTCTGCATGAAAAACCACTAAGCCTGAACATAGTCTTTATGATCACTCGGTCAAAAGTGACTTTTGACTAGGTCAAAGCTAAGCGTTTGTCATGTAGGAATCCATGATGATCTCAGGTCAAAGGGCACAGTGACATGGTTTGTATATGAGAGAAGCTTATGACTTAACCCATGCAGCTCTCTCATAGCGAGTCGGTCCAACACCTTGTACTCTTACATATGCCTATGACTTTAATTTATATCTCTATATATCTTTAAAGTCATACTGGTCTTATTTCATCTCTGCTCCCACATAGATGACCGACCAGGGACATTTAGGATAAATCATGAGTTATCCAAGGATAGTCATCACAGTAAACATGCAAATAATATGATAACATAATTAATAAATTCATAAATCAACAATGTTCATAACATAATGATTGGCCCCTAGGGCACAATTTCCAACAAGCGCAACCTATGCGGGGCAACCTAGTTAGTGTGGGTCAAAGACCGAGCCCACTAACTAGACCAAGGTGTTATGCTCAGCCATGTCCCACTAAAAGTGAGGCGGTGGGATCCAAGGTAGATCCCTAAGACTCCCGCAGCTTGGTATTGACCTGAGTCATCCGCGCCTATCAAAATTAATATTAAAACATTAATTAGTATGAAATAATATTTATACTACGATATGATATTAACATTTAATTGATTACTTACAGCTATCTCCTTAACCTCATCAAAAGCAGGAGACCCGTCTCGAGGCTTGTACAGAGTCAGCCACATCTCGCCATAGGTGGGTGTGTATCCCCGCTCCTGCCGCGTCTTTTCCCTTTGTAAATGAAATGGAAGAAATTATTGATTACAAATTAAATACATATACACATTTAACAAATTCTTTTCAAGTACTTACAATCTCTTCATAGGTGATAGCAAAACTCTTGGATCTAGCCCTATGACGTATTGTTTGCCACCTGACGCTCCCATTATTTCTTTGGGAAAGAGCTTAAAACAAAATGTAAAAGAATTTAATTGGTCAAATTGGAAAAAAAAATAAAAATAATAATAATTAATGCAATAATATCATACCATCTGGTCAGTCGATATCCTAAAATAAACATAACTCGACCAGTCTTGCTCCAAGGCTTCACCAGGTATATCTGCCAGTATCTTCTACAAGGACCTCGTCCTGTCACTTTTCTTCTCCCGCCACAAGTCAGCCCTCCAACTCTTCTATGCCACCCCAAGTCTCTTGATCATATCCGCCCTCAACTCCTCTCCCAGTATAAATTTACTCTGTAATTAAAAAAAATAAAGAATTATATTCACTTCGCTAATATAAATAAAAAATAAATTAAATAAATAAAAAATTATAATCAAACAATTAAGCAATTCAAACAAAAATATATATTTATTTAACTAATTTAAAAATATTACAAATAAAAAATAAATTACATCAATAACAAATCATAATCACACAATTAAGTAATTTAAATACAAATATATTTTGGGAAAATGACATTAAAATACCACTTGAATTTTAAAAAGACAAATAAGGTACCTGAATAAGTAAAATGACAAATAGGTTACTGGGTACCAATTTGGAATTCATATTTTCGGCCAAAAGACCGAAATGCCCTTATCAGTGAGGTAAAATGAAGTGAAACTGAAATGAAAATAAAGATGGAGCACCAGTTGAGCACATGAAGAAGGAAAGAGGAACGCTGGAGGAACACATTAGAGCTGAAAAGAGGTAAGTTTAAGTCGGTAGTCTTTGGAAATGGTATAATCTTACTCCTCCGCATCATCATTTTGTTGGGATTGCTGATTTAATAGATTTTGGTTGTGGGCAAGAGGGTTTGTAGCAAGAGAGAGAGTGAACATGTCGCATTAAGTGATGGTGGGGTTTGGGTAGTTTCTTTTTGTGTCTACTTTATGGCGCGATGGTGGGGACGGGTGTGCTGGAGATGAGGTTTTATACTTTATATTGACTATTTCGAATGACGTAGCGGAAATCAAAAAAGGTGGCAAGCAATTACGTAGGCGTGAAGTTTGCGTTCAAGTAGTGAACGTTGTTAAAATCAATAATGGAGTTGTGAAACCCTATAATAAAGTTGCGAATAGAAGAAAAGTTTCTCTCTTTGTGTGTGTTTTGGGTGTCATGTACGTTGATGGAAACTAATTGGCGGAGAAGTTAATTTTTTTTATTTAATGTTGTTTGCTGCAGGTTAGCAAGTGGTGATGTCTTGTAACATTGTATCAACATCTTCAAAAAGACTTGCTTGTTATTTTCACGTAGATGGGAAGTTTGTGGAAAATGACGATGGCGAAGTTAAATACTGTGGTGGGACTGTTAGAGTAAGAGTAATAAAGGAGGGTACAAAACTTGAAGATTTGAGGGCAATGATAGGAGAATGGTTCAGCATGGATTGTCATGGCTGTGACATTAAATACGCTTTGAGTTTTGATGAGAGGGTATTGGTAGATCTTATAGATGATGGTGAAGTTGATAATCTATTTGAATATAATGACCGTAATGCACATATTTATATAGCACATAAAGGTAATGACAATGTGGAGGAAGGAATGGGTTATCCAGAAACGTAAGTGAGAAATTTTTTTTTGGTGGTTATGAAAGTTGATAATTGTTGTAATATTGTAGTAAATCTCTTAATAACAGTGGTAATTATAAATGCAGGATCTCAAGAATGGTAGGACTGTCAGAACAGAGTGATGAGCCTACGTTGGAGGGAAATGCTTTGGAAAGTACAAGTTCTGGAGGCAGTGAAAGACCTAATGTAAGCCTACCATACGGAGTAGTGAGTGCACCTACACCTTTGCCAGAGGTGAATTCTTTGAAATGGAAGGAATTGTTGTTAGGACAGAACTAGACTTTTACAAATGCAGAAGATTTCAAGAAGAAACTACATAAGTTCAGTATTGCAAACAAGTTTGAGTACAAGTATGTGAAAAATTGTAGGGAAAAAATGTATGTGAAATGTAGTGTTAAAGGTTGTCTGTGGAGGATAAGTGCAAGAGTGGGTAGAAAGAGTACTCCCTTTTTACGTGTGGCAACATTCATAAATGAGCATGTTCATAATGCACAAGACAATCTTCGTGTGGAACATTGTAGTTCAGCTAGCTTGATAGCATCAATCATCATAGATGAGGTAAATGATCACATAGACAGGCGTCCAAATGATATAAGGAAGACTTTGGAAAGAGATTATGGTGTGAAGTTGACATATAAACAAGCATACAGGGCGAAGCAAAAAGCTTTAGAGGACATACATGGCAGGCCTGACCAGTCTTATATGCTTATTCCGTGGATATGTGAACGGTTGAAGGAAACAGATAACAAAACCGTGGCCAAATGGGTAGGTAATACTAATAACACATTTGAGCGTGCATTCATAGCATATGGGTGTTGTATAGAAGGCTTTATAGCTGGTGCTAGACATGTACTGTACATTGATGGATGTCATTTAAGTGGACCGTATAAGGAGACGTTACTGTTGGCGTCTGCTTATGATGCTGACAATGAATTGTTACCTTTTGCGATTGCTATTGTAAAGGGAGAGACACTTGAGGATTGGACATGGTTCTCATATATGATTAAGGAGATAGTTGGCTCAATGGAATTGACAATTGTGTCAGATCGACACAATGCAATAATAGGTGTCGTGCAAGCAATATTTGGTGGTGAGAGGCATGCATACTGTTACAGACATGTTAAGGAAAACTTCAGTGCACAAATGATTAAATTAAATAGAGGAAAGAGGAAGACAAGTGGGAAAGCAAGGGAGGAGAGACTGCAATACCTGGATGCCATTGCATATGCAAGGCTTGACACCGAGTTTGATGGTGCAATGGATAACATGAGAAAGTTCAATCCACAATTATTTGAGTGGCTTCTTAATCATGGTGATGTTGAAAGGTGGGCTTTAAGTAAATTCCCATTTAAACGGTGGGATAACATCACAACAAACCTTGCTGAGTCATTCAATGCTTGGATGTTGAAAGAGAGACGATATAATGTTGCCCAACTTATACATGAGCATCGTGAGAAAGTGGCATGCAGCAAGCATAGCAATGAGTAATTGGAAAAATGGTGTAGGCCCAAACATAGATGCAAAATTGGTGGACAATATTGCTAGATCAGCATGCATGTTGAGTGTACCTTATGGAGGAGGTAGGGTGTGTGTCCATACAGCAAAAGGAGCTGTACATGTTGATCTTGGTGTAGGCGAATGCACCTGTGCAGCTTGGCAAATGTCAGGCATTCCATGTCCCCATGCCTGTGTAGCTATTAAGGCTATGAATTGCAATGTGTATGATTTTGTTGATGAATGCTACAAGATTACATCACAGCAAAAGATTTATGGCAGGACTATGATTCCAGTGGCGACAGTAGACATGCCAAATCCTAACAATTATTGGGTGGAAAATATAGGAAGTCAAGTGTTCTTGGCACCGCCTTTGACTAATCGACTGCCAGGAAGGCCTAAAATAAAAAGATGAGAGTCACAGTTCCAGAATAGGAAGATCTACCATTATAGCACATGCCAACAAGTTGGGCACATAAGAAGAACATGCAAGAATCCAAACCCAAGTTGAAGTTAGATGTCAATAGATATGGTGATTTTTTGGTGTAAATAGTGTTGCGTGAATGGTAAATTCCATTGCACGTGTAGTGTAGTTAGTATGAAAGTTATGGTTTAATGTTTACCGTGCTGTACTTGAGGTGCAGTCATTTGAATATATGTAATGCATATGCTGTCATATTACTGCTGGTTTTTGGTAAATACTGTTGCATGAATGGTAAATCCCATTGCACGTGTAGTTAGTATGAAAGTTAACGGTTCATGTTTACCGTGATGTACTTGAGGTGCAGTCATTTGAATATATGCAATGTATCTGCTGTCATATTGCTGCATCAAATTGTATTGTTCATGGCAGAAAATCTACCCAGCCTGGCAAGAGGGTGCAAAACCCAGTATAAACGTAGTAAATACCACTGACAAAGTTGTAAATCCCACCCTGTGTTTTGCAAAATTCACCGCCGAGTTGTATGGTTTTGAAAACAAAGTTGGCCAGCCCAATAAACACAGGGATGCAAAACCCACTGTAGAAATAGTAAATGTCACTGTGAGAGTTGTAAATCCCTCCATGTGTTTTGCAAAATTCACCCCCGAGTTGTATGGTTTTGAACCTAAAGTTGGCCAGCCCATAAACGCAGGGATGCAAAACCCACTGTACAAGTAGTAAATCCCACTGTGAGAGTTGTAAATCCCACTATATGTTTAGTCAAACTCGGCGTGGAATTGTATGGTTTTGAACCCAAAGTTGCGCAGCCCAATAAACGCAGGGATGCAAAACCCACTGTACAAGTAGTAAATGTCACTGTGAGAGTTGTAAATCTGTCCATGTGTTTTGTAAAATTCACATCCGAGTTGTATGGTTTTGAAACCAAAGTTGCGCAGCCCAATAAACGCAGGAATGCAAAACCCACTGTACAAGTGGTAAATCTCACTGTGAGAGTTGTAAATCCCACTATGTGTTTAGTCAAACTCGGCGTGGAATTGTATGGTTTTCAACCCAAAGTTGCACAGCCTAATAAACGCAGGGATGCAAAACCCACTGTACAAGTAGTAAATCTCACTGTGAAAGTTGTAAATCCCACTATGTGTTTAATCAAACTTAGCGTGGAATTGTATGGTTTTGAACCCAAAGTTGCGCAGCCCAATAAACGCAGGGATGCAAAACCCACTGTACAAGTAGTAAATGTCACTGTGAGAGTTGTAAATCCCTCCATGTGTTTTGCAAAATTCACATCCGAGTTGTATGGTTTTGAAACCAAAGTTGCGCAGCCCAATAAACGCAGGGATGCAAAACCCACTGTACAAGTAGTAAATCTAACTGTGAGAATTGTAAATCCCACTATGTGTTTAGTCAAACTCGGCGTGGAATTGTATAGTTTTCAACCCAAAGTTGCGCAGCCCAATAAACGCAGGGATGCAAAACCCACTGTAAAAGTAGTAAATCTCACTGTGAGAGTTGTAAATCCCACTATGTGTTTAGTCAAACTCAGCGTGGAATTGTATGGTTTCTGAAAGGAAGGTTGCCTAGAGAAAAACAGAAGGTTGCAATACCCATTACACAAGTTGTAAAAATCACTGTGAAAATTGTAAATCCCTCCATGTGTTTTGCAAAATTCACTGTCGAGTTTTACCGTTCTAGGACGAAGTAGCACAGCCCAATCAGGATAACGGTTAGAAAAGCCACTAAACAAGTAGTAACACTCACTGTAAAAGTTGTTATTTCCACTATGCGTTTTGTCAAACTCAGTGTGGTATTTGTGTTTTTGTTGAGGAAAGTTGCCCTGCTTCTCAAAACAGTTGTCAAACCCCTTGAAGAAGTGGTAAAATTCACTTCTACAGTTGTAAATCTCGTCACATTTGTTGTAACAATTTAGGAAAATGGTTTAACATTACTTGAAAATGAGGCACCTTTACAATCCCTGAAAATATTTTGCAAATTCTCTTCCATACATAACTTTAACTAACACATCATTAAACTTAGACAACGTAATTTAGTGCCGTGATGCGCGCTGCTTTTTCCTCGGTGTGGGTTCTGCGGATGACAGCAAGTTCAATGCTTCTTCACGTCTTGAATTGAGCTCATGATTAACAAGCCACCATTAGGTTTCGTCGAAATCAGCAACATGTTCTTCACTGTACTCAAGCGTCACATCGGGCTCCTATTTGCTCAACCAAATTAAAACATGAACGCCACAGTCTCGCCTACACATGGAAACAATGTCCATGAGTGAAACACGAACTAGCATTCATACATTATTACATCAACAACTAATACCACTCACAGATTGTTCTGTTGAGGAACAGGGGCCCAAATAATGTCACTCATCTGCTTCTTCCTAATGGTATTGGGCTTTACAATCTCAATCATGTCATAAAATCGATCCCTTTGCACAACACATACTTGCATTTGTAAATAATTTGGTAAATAAAGAGCATGTTACACAAGAAAAGTAACAATATTCTTACACATCCGGTCACCACAATCATGATATCATCATCAGCTACACCTTTCTTCTTACTCTTCTTAGCAGGAAAACTTGGCTTCATTGAGTCCAGCACATAGAAATTCATTATCTTAGGCTCAAGCACAAGACAAAACCAGTGGGCACCAACAAGTGTAGGTCCAAATATCAAGTCACAGTCTCCTATGTTGTAACCGACATATTCAGGCAGCAACTGCTTTTCTCGTTTTCTAGCATCCCACCGAGATGGGTTCGCAGCTAGTATTGCCTGTAGCATCGAATGATTAGTCATATAGCAGTAATTATTTTGTATTCATCTTAGTAACCTTACCATAAAGTCAGCATCAAATATGTGTCGCTTGACTTCTCCTTCGCTCTTTATATCAGCCAGTAAAGTCTTGCACACAACTGACATAAGCTGTTTGCAAGTAAATTTTAGTTTTTCGCACAGGTATACATGAGCATCAAATATAAATTTATAGTACTCAGCCCAAGATCACAATACTAACTTACCCGGTTACCTATTCTCTCAATTCCTCCAAGTGTCCTCAGCTGATCTCGAGTGATATCCTCATCAGATATTTTAACTAAAGGCCTAAAAATGTGTTCCCAGTATCATTATGTGTGTAGTTAATCAGTAAACAACCGATGAGTACTATCATTCACAGTCATGAGAATAGTAACTTACACGTCACCCTCCTGCCTTGAACACATGCGGGATATCATGTTAAAAAACTTGTCCTTTTCCTCCATATTCCTCTTCTTCCTCTTAACAGGCATCGTCAAAATCCATGGAGAATTTATGGCCGACTTCACCTCCCTCTGTGATCTCCTGGGCTGTGTATTCTTGTCCATGGGGGAAACATCAGGGGAATCCATATTTCCTACTTGTATTCCTTCTTCCTCAACATCAACCATGTCAGCCTCGTTCGAGTCATCTCCATGATGAGGTACGTGTCCTGAGTCCTGTCTATCATCATCATCTCCCTCGTTTTCATCATCACCATCATCAGCTTCATCTTCTCCCTTATATTCAGCTCCAACTTCACTAGGGCTCTCATCTCCCACAGTACGATTTTCCTCCATCGTTATGTGCACCTTATGTAGCTCATCCTCTACTGCACTAACAAGTCTCTTGTAGCTTAAATCAATTACAGCCATCAACTTTTGATGTAAGCTCTGCAACTCCTGCATCACATTATTAAAAAAGGTCAAACACTTTATCTTGTTAATGCACATTGAGATTACCAAGCAAAGCACACACCGGGTGTAAGTCAGCAACACTTCTCCTTCTTCTCTCCTCATCTCCAACCCTAACTTTCGAGCCCTTCTCCTTATATAATAGGCCTCTGTTGCTCTGCCTTTCCTTCTTTGTCATCTCCTTTATCCTCTCATCAGTCCAGAATTGAATAGCACTTATTGACCCATCTCTAACAGATTTAGACAATGGGAAACGCTCAGCAAGATATAACTGCAACATCAAATTATTAACTTTATCATCACTCCATTCAAACATAGAACAAAAAAACAATGGTAATAAATACATACCAATAAGAGGTAGATGCATCCTCCGACGTTGCAACTCCCTTCATCATTGTCTTCCCCTATGTTTCTATACACTTCAACATAATCTTCCATCTCTTTCCACAAGTTGTTCACAATGTATGTGGCCCAATCAAATCAGTGAAATTCATTCATAGTACAACACATCACCCTTACTAGCTTGTCACTCACTGTTGTTTGTGAGGTAGGAGCTAGAAAACTCCCAAGTGTGTACAACATGAACAAGAACTTGAAATTCTCTTTATTCTCCCCAGATTTAATGTCTTTGAGTATCTTGGTAAAAGAGACTTTACCATATTCATTCTTCAACCTCTTATATGTTTCATCATCATCATCCACATCCGTTCTTACCTTTTCCCCTGTGTGGGGTACCTCCAACAACTCCGCAACATCTTGTGCATCAATTTCCTTAATCTTCCCCCTTATTGTAAATTGATGAGTAGGCGGATCATATGCTCGAAGAATGCATACTATGAGGTCACGAGGGAGTCTCTCACATCCCATGTCAAGCAAACTTGCAAATCCCAAACTTTGTACCTTGGCTTTCAATCTGTCATTACTATTTATAAATTCCACCAATGACTTGTATTGCCGGACTGAGCAACGGGTGCTAAAAGCAAATTTTTTCCATTCGCTTCTTCTTCGTCCCTTGCTTCTTTGGTCTGTTCACTTTAGCATTATACTTCTTCCTCTCCTCCAGTGGCAGCTCCCTCCATGCCTTTGCTCCCTCCCTAACTTCTTCTCTCCTATTCCTAAACTCTTTGCCAACCTTAAATTCATGCAGAAACAGCATGTACCCATTCTTCACTTGCCCACTTCCCTCTCCTTCTCCTTCTACTTGTACTTGTAATTCCATTTTCCCTGCTGCAATGACACCACTTGTTAGTCATTTATAGTAATATATTTCTTTCACAACAATGTCGTCAATTCCATCAACAAATATGGTCAATTACACTAACAAATATAGTAAATTTTATTAACATATCATCGAAATACAATTGTCCACTCAATTAACAAGTGTAGTCAAGTCCACTAACAAATGTAGTAAATTTCATTAACATATCACCTACAAAACCATTGCACAGTCAAATCAATTTGCATCACGACGATGTTGTTATTCCCGTAACAAATCTGGTCACTTTCATTGACTAATGTAGTAAATTCCACTAATAATGTAGTAAATCTCATTAACATCACCTACAAAACCATTGCACAGTCAAATGAATTCGCATCACGGCAATGTTGTTATTCCCATAACAAATCTGGTCACTTTCATTGAATAATGTAGTAAATTCCACTAATAAATGTAGTAAATCTCATTAACATCACCTACAAAACCATTGCACAGTCAAATGAATTCGCATCACGGCGATGTTGTTATTCCCATAACAAATCTGGTCACTTTCATTGACTAATGTAGTAAATTCCACTAATAAATGTAGTAAATCTCATTAACATCACCTACAAAACCATTGCACAGTCAAATAAATTCGCATCACGCCAATGTTGTTATTCCCGTAACAAATCTGGTTACTTTCATTGACTAATGTAGTAAATTTCAATATTATATCACCTCAATATCATTGTCTATTCAATTGAATTTGCATCACAACATGTTGTCATTCCCATACCAAATCTATTATTTTCCATTGTTGAATGTAGTCAATTACTCTAATTAATGTTGTAAATTTCATTAACATATAAGTTAGCAAATGTAATCGTTGCCAACACAAATTTAGTTCTTCTCAGACCAATAGTTGTTATTTCAATACCAAACCCGCTAGTACTATTTACTACTTACCTCATCAAATTTACTACTCGGCTAATAGAATTACTGCTTGCTAAATTACTACAACAGGATAACCTTTACAAATTTTACCCACGCAAGGACAAACTTTTCACCCTAAACTATTCAATGAAAATGAAAGCAACTTTATCACTGCTGCGCATGCAGACCAAATTAGTGGAATTCTACTTCCTTAAAATCCCACCCTCTCCACATAGAAAGCTATACTCTTTTCAGAAAAGTCAAATAACACCGACAAAACTATCCTTTCCATTTTGTTCTTTTCCTTCAAATCAAAATAAACCAATCCCCACAACAAAAGCAATCCTCTGTTCCAATTAAAGGCCACCCAAAATGGATTAAACATTATCAATCACAATCATTTCCAAATATGTACACAACCAAACACATTAGCAATAACATGGAAACAACTTTTTTCGTCCTACAGCAACTTCTATGGGAACAACAGAGACGGAACCACAAAGAGCATCACTGCATAATTACATTTTAAGCTTCAGGGACCCATCGAAAATGCTTTATGAACAACAATATTCAAGTTCCCTACCTGTTTAGATTCGAAAGCGATGGTGGCAATGTGATTTCGGCGACCGCTTTTTGGTTACTAGGGGACCTTCGATTGGGTTTCATCGAATGGGGGCACTTTCTGTTTCGGCGGGTTGCTCTCGTCGGGTTGGCGGGTTACTTTCGCCGACTGGGGGAGGTAGTTCCAGTTCTTGTTTCACTTAGTGGGGGGTTGCTTTCGCCGAGTGTGGGGGAGGGGGGTTGCTTTCGCTGAGTGGAAGCAGTTCCTCTTTCATCGACTGGGGTGTTGTTTTCGCCGAGGAGTCGGTTTCCGCCTTTTCTCCATCTCCTCAAGTTTCAAACATCTTAAGGGTATTTCGGTCTTTTGGTCGAAAATATGAATTCCAGATTGGTATCCAGTGCCCTCTTTGTCATTTTGCTTATTCAGGTGCCTTATTTGTCTTTTTGAAATTCAAGTGGTATTTTAGTGTCATTTTCCCAATATATTTTCATTCAACTAATTTAAAAATATTATAAGTAATAAATTAATGAATTAAATAACAAATTCTAATCAAACAATTAAGTAATTTAAATAAAAATATATATTCATTCAACTAATTTAAAAATATTATAAGTAATAAATTAAATAAATAAATAAAAATTTATAATCAAACAATTAAGTACTTTAAATAAAAAATATATATTCATTTAAATAATTTCAAAATATTATAAATAAAAATAAATTACATCAATAATAAATTATATTCAAACAATTAAGTAATTTAAATAAAAAATATATATTCATTTAACTAATTTAAAAATATTATAAATAACAAATTAATTAAATAAATGAAAAATTACGATCAAACAATTAAATAATTTTAAAACAAAATATATATTCATTTACTTAAATTAAAAAATTATAAATAATAATTTTATATTACTTTCATCATTTCCTAACTTTGTTGCTTCTTCTCCAGAGTGATTTTTTTCCAATCCTTCATATAAATGGGGAACATGGTCCACTATTGACCAAGAAGGCGCACATATTTATTATACAGCTGGCCACCTTTCTTGGTCGGTGGGCCCAATTCATTCAACGGCACAACCACCCATCCGCTCGTCGTCATGGACAGCTCTCTAGCTGTCAGCCTCTTATAGGACCTGTTCCCTTTAGAGTCTACAAAATTTAATTAAGAAATTAATTATATATTAATTAATTAAAACAATTTCTATATAAATTAAATAGTTGTCAAATTTAAAAATATTAAATAAATATTTACCTTCAAATTCTACTTCCAAACCGGTGTGGCGTCTAGGAGTAGGATGCTGCTCATTATGGGATTCTCATTCCCTTGAACCTGCTCCTCCTCCTCCTCCTCCTCCTCACTAGCATCACCATAGGGTTGTTCATCCATTGAGAAATGAGGCTCCTTAGTCTGCTAGATATCATCATGCTCCATGAAGCTTAGGATATCCTCATCGTTCAGATCGTAGTCATGAATACTCGGGAATGGCTTACCAGCATCATGACCCCCACCACTACGATCCTCGTTGGGTCCTCCTCTCTCAGGATCAACCGGCTCCTTCCCTGGTCGATGACTCATCTTAATAATAGCAAATAGCAATTGTAATGAAAAATATATTTACAACTAACAATTATTAAAAATAAACAATTATATCAAATAATAATTATTTCTGTTAACTCTAAATAATAATATCAAATAATATTAATTAAAAAACAGATATTCCTATATTTAAGTTTGCCGTTATCTCATTAAAAAAATAACTATTTCTATTAACTCTATAAAAACTAGTCCACTATAAAAAAATTTTTGATTAACTCTAACTAAATTAAGCTAGTCTATCAAACTCAATATAAAAAATATAATAAAATAAATAAAATAAAAAATAAAAACAAAAATATTTATAAATAAACTTCTATTCTTACATGAAAATATGGATCTGGATCTGGATCTAGATATACTTCGTGGAGAGAGTTTGGCAGAGCTTCGCTTCAAAATTTGCCAAAATAGTGAAAATGACGCGATGGGGGGTATATGTAGGCTGCGATTTTCTAGGGGCTCCATGAAAATCGCTAGAAACCTCTAGCAGTTTAAATAAAACCGCTAGAATTTTATAGTAGTTACCCTCTACCACCACCTTCATTCAGCCATGTGTCACAACTCCTCGGAAAAAATAAAATAATTTCTAGTGGTTTCAACATAAACCGCTAGAAAGTTAGTTGCATTAGAACCGCTAGAAAATGCAACGACAATTTGTGTTCTCTAGTAGTTCCAGTAGCAAAACCGCTAGAAATGAAATGTTGGAAATATGGCGCCAATTTTGTGCCAAAATGCGCGAATAGTTGTGGCGGTCACCTTCTAGCAGTTGACTCTTAACCGCTAGAAATGTGTGGGGCCCACTCGCTTTTTGGTTAAAGTGCTACGGATTTCTTACGATTTGTGTGAAAACTGCTAGAAATTTCTGAATTTGTAGCGATTTTATTTAACTGCTAGAAATGTACAACTGGTAAATCGCCTTTTTTTTCGAAGTGCATGTGCATTGGAGGAGGATCATATTGATGTCCAAGAATCTTCCAAAAGCATCAAGAAGGGTTCCTTACTCATTGATTATGATTTAATTTTGCTTTAAGGAAGTTTTCCTTTTCATTTGCTTTGAATAAATAGAAGATAATGTTCTGATTTAGTTTCCTATTTTGGGTATCATACTTGTTCATGAAATTTAAGTTATTTTCTTTTTTACTTTATGCAATAAATAGTGTCTCGTATAGTCAAATAATCATTAATAGGCACCATCTCTAGCATTTATATCTTAGAATTCTGATTCTAGTGTCTTATGGTTGCTTATGTATAGGCTACGTTTTTTTATACTTGAATTTTAGATTTAGATGAATAAAAATTGAGTTAATGTCTCTTGTATGAGGCTATGAGCTTTTCTTGTATCATTGTATTCTCATGAGAATACTCAATAGTATCGAGGGATTGATTAAACTTGCATCTTTATGGTTACGGTTGTAAAAGACAACTTTTCTTAATGTCCTGCGTCAATTATCTGTTTGGCTCTCTTCTTGTTTCTAGTTGATCGATACCAAACCTAATATCAAGTTGTTAGCCCTTGTAAATTTTACGGATAAATGAAAAATTCAAATCCAATACTTAACAACCCAAAATTGAAAATTCACAATCTAAATTTAGTGATTTACAAGAAATATAAGAGAATTTATAGCCTCCCAAATGAAATTGATTTGGTATGAATGAACAACTTATAAATTCAACATTTCATAATCAAAATTCCTCAATTTGCAACCAGATTCAGCAATTTACAGGAAATATAAGAAAATTCACAACTCTCAAATACAATTGTTTTGTTGTGAATAAACAGCTCAAATTCAACGATTCACAACCGAAATTTGATATTTTACAACTCAAATTGAGTAATTTGCAAGAAATATAATGAAATTTACAACCTCAAAATACAATAAGGGTATTTTATCATTTCACCCATAAACTTTGGTCCTTAGATGCAGTGAAATTTCAAGAATGTTTTATAAGTTAGTTGATATTAATTGTCTAGTAGGGTTTACTGTAGTTCTCCCAAAGTTTAATTCCATTCAATCATTCATGATGAAAATGGCGGGAGGGCAAAAGGACTGAAGGGGAATTTAAAATTCCCCAGAGAGTAAGACTAATAAACCCCTAGGAATGTGCATCTTGACCAATTTTCACTGTGAACCCGAAAATGGCGATTTCTTCTCTGAAACTGAAATCTCTTGCTCGTGCGGTCTCATCATCAACCTCTGCTTCTTCTGCTTCGTTTTCCAAGTCGAAATCGGTCCTTCCGCAAGACTTTTGGCGATCCTATGCCAAATCTTCTTTTACTTCTGCTGCTGCAGCAAATAGTGACGACGACGTCGCCGACGTGGTTCCTACTTCTGGAATCAGTAGGGCCCTCTCTGAAATACTTAAGGAGCTAAACAAGAAAGTCCCTGATTCATTAATCAAAACTCGCGTTGAGAAAGATGGGTTCCCTGTTAAATACATCCCCTGGTATTCCCATTGTTTTTCGACTCTACTTACTGTCCTTGTTTGGTTCCCGAGAAACTAATAGAAAAATATATTGGTTTAAATTTTAGTATTCTGTGCTTTGGTATGTGGGTATTGTTGTTCATGACCTTTGTTTTCAGCTCTATTAATGGTGTTGAGATGTTGGCCTGTTGGGTTTTTCTTTAGTAAATCAAACCCCGCCGTCGTTTGTTTTCAATGCTGATAATAACTTATTTTCCTATTGCTGTATAATTTCTTGTTCAGGCATGTGGTGAACCGTATTATGAACTTACATGCTACTGGTGAGCAGTTAGTCTTATTGTACTTTTAGTGATGATATTCTTTTGGATAGCTGATTTGTTAAAATGTCTATCGACCTGATGTCTGTTTCAATATTGTGATTGCTGATAGAGTGGTCTGGTGAGGTTCGAAACATCAGCTACAGTGCTGATGGCAAGACTGTCTCTGTTGTTTATCGCGTGACTCTCTATGGGACTGATGCTGAGGTATCAATTTTTTTTTTCCTTATGAAATTACGCAACGAGATATCCTGTTTTGTTTTTAATGCTTGAGGAAGATTAGAAAGAACTCTTCATGATGGCAAGAATGTAGGTGGCCATGAAATTTTAGGTTTTAAAGGAATAAATCACTACACTAAGACTAGTGGAACTGTGAAATAGTTACATCTATTCTCTGATATATTTAGCATATTAATTGATGGAAGTTTACTGAACCTGGACATGAAGTACTCAATATTCTTGTATTTTGAGCTAAAATGAGCCGGATCTAATTCCTTGATAGGCTAGTTCAGCGTATCAAATAATTTTTACATTTATTAAATGTTCCATTAATGCGTGCATAATAACAACTTTCTACACTGAAAATTTTATGAAAAAGTAGTATATGAGATCCTATGCCTGCAACGTTGGCTAAACTTGAGTACTATGCACATACTGAGCTAGGTATTTGTAAACATATTGACTTAGTTGTCCTGCTTAAACACTTAGCCAATGTCAAGCAAGGACAGCATGATTCGTTGTTTATACTTTGTATGGGTAAACATCAAAACCCTGAGTCGAGTACGCATTATTTTTTGCATCTTTGCTCTTGAACTTCATGTATTTTAATATCCTTATTTAAAACTCACTCTTTGGTCTTATTTACTCTTTTTGTTTACTCACTGAAGATATGATATGCTCCATTTATAGAGGAACAAGGCTACATAATTAAGCATTGAAAGCAAGATAATAGTAAAAATAAGACTAAACACGTTAGACCCTAACTAATTTATCAAGATTTGGTGATAGTCAAAATAAAGATGCTAGTGGTTATTCAGTGAAATGGCTGTAGACTCTTCTATCCAGTCCAATGCACACATAACGAGTGGAGAGTTTAAAATTCTAACCTGTTAAGGTGATCATATTATAGAAACTGGAATGAGTGACACAGAAGTGCATTATATATCAATACTTTATTTAGCCAGGGAAATATAGTTTGCTAGTTCAAGTTTTGGTACATTTTGGCCAGAGTATGCAGAGTTTAGTCTTATTTAGTCTTCTTTACGATATTGTTTTGTCATCTGTCATGCCACCTTTTCCTGTAGATTTATAGAGAGTCAACTGGCACTGCTGCTATAGATGACACAAACTTTGGAGATCCTGTACAGAAAGCAGAAGCCATGGCTTTTCGTCGAGCTTGCGCACGCTTTGGGCTAGGGCTTTACCTTTATCATGAAGATGCATCATAGACGATTGGTTCTGCTATTCAAGTTCAAATGGCTTGTGACTGCCATTGTTTCTTCTTTTGTTTGCAGAGCTGGTCTATTAATAGGAAGATCATATACATAGGGATAATACCAATAGGAAGCCATTTTGTTTATTGTCACTTTCAAATTTCACTGGGCCTCCACAGGCTTCTGTTGTAGCACTCTAGCGTGTAAGATTTTCCAGGTCATATATCTTTTGGACTCTTTCCATTAATCTGCCTTGCTTACTTGCAGATTGAGGGAAATTGTATTGTTGTTCCTCGTTAATGAAGGTATATTACTAAAATCATCATTTATTTCTGTTTTAGTACATTAACTACTGTTAGTATTTTTTTCTTTGAAAGAGAAATCCATATTTATCCTCTCGGTTGCTGCATTTTTATTTAAATTAAGAATACTCCCACAATCAGCATCTTTTGTATTTGATTCTTGCTGATGTGTTTGGGTAATGTAGAATATTAATATACATAATCAAGTGCATAGGAACTCGCATTATTCATTAACTATGAATAATGTGAATAATGTGATTTATCTCAGATTCTGTATAAAGCACTCGGCTAATAGTCTAGTTAATTTTCAGACAAGTCTATCGGGTTGAAGTTTTATCGTTTCGTAAGAAACATATCAGAGCGTAACTAGTTTATCTAGATATGGTGGCCGTGAAAATAAAGATGCTACTGATATTTTGTGAAATGATTGTAGAGTCTTGCATTCTGTCCAACGCGCATATCACATGCAGATTCCCAAAAAACTAGCTTTCTTATTGAGATGATTGTGTGTGTGTGGGGGGGGGGGGGGGACTGAAATGAGTGATAGAGAAGTAAATTATATATCACTGCTTTATTCAGCCAGGGAAATAGAGCCGGCTAGTACAGATAGTTTGGTACATTATGGCTAGATTATGCTGAGTTAGGAGATAGCTAAAGAAGAGCCATCTGCTGAATATTAATGGGATAAGAATCAGAAGGGGGGCCATTAACAGCTCTCCAAGAGAGGACATATGCTGCAGATTGTGTTGGATGGAAAGCATCCCAAAACACATATTGGCCCCTGTTCAGGCATGGAACTTGAAGTGGAAGACATGTTATCTGCCCCTGGTTCCTTCCAATTCCACAGCAGCCTCTATCAATCACACTGAATGCTGCACAACATCGCCATAGTACCATTTCGGTCAAGTTAGTTTATCACATCCTTTTATGTGAGAAGAGGAGTCCTGAAGCTTGAATTTTGCAGTGTCTCCTAAGAGTGTGTGTGGGTGTTCGTCTGAGAGAGAGGGTGAAAATTTAAGTGCGCACATACAATTCTGGATCCTGAATCTTGGAGTTTGCGGGGTGTAGCGAGGTTTTTTTTTTTTTTTTTGGGGGGGGGGTGGTTTTGTAAAATTAAGCGAGTCTCGGATATTCCCACATATTTTATCACTCTCTTAGAGACATGAGAGATTTCACACTTAAGATCTAAACACACAAATTGTTTAAAAAAGGATTATATACACACCGGGGAGGACATATACAATATGAAGCATGTGGTGTGCATCTAAAATGAAGGAGCAGTAGAGAGAAAAGGAGTGGGTTTTAAATTTCACTTACTGTGTGTCTCTTTCATAGGCTCTTCACAGAGTTCATACTTCAGAAAATCAAGATTAATACACAGACAGTTTGTTTAAGGGATTATATGCGCACACGCACATAGATATACAAGATTGAGAAAAAGAATAGAAAGGAAACCAAATGAAACACTATGACGCAGTGAGCCTTGACCAAACTGTGTGTGTGTGTGAGAGAGAGAGAGAGAGAGTTCATATATGTTAGATGTAAGAGGATCTAAATGAATATAGAAACAAGTTGCTTAAGTTGGGACTAGAAAGCTTACAGTAGGCAGCAGGGTTATTGAGGATATCACCAAATACAGCGTAAGTATTGCCGTAAGCAAACATGGCATCAGGGTGGTTCTTATTGAACTGCTCAACCATGGCTCTGAGGCCTTCATTGAAGGTCCCAAGCATCTGGTTCACCTCATCTGCACACCTTCCAGGTAGGGCCCTTGCTCTCTGGTTGGGGATGCATCCCAGCGGCTTTACCCCTGCTATGAAGAACTTCCTTAGCCCTAAACTGTATAGTGCCTGCAAATCCCAGCACTTCAAATCATATTGCTCCCCATAAATCCTTATTTTACTCTATTTCTATAAATATCTCTGCACAGAATCAATTGTTGAGGTGCGTGTGTGTCTGTGTGTGTCTATAAATTGCCGCGTAGCATCTGTGTGATCACTCGAGTTTAGATCTAGTTTTGAGTGGAAGGCCAGATCATGGATTGTATTAATTTAACTGTATCTTTCGTATTTATTCTGAAAATGAGTAGATGAAGTCCAAACTCCCTTGTGATCGCTCAATAATTTAGGCGTTTTTTCAATTGTATTTGATATCAAGTTCCTCAACTGAAACATGATAAAACCATGCTAACAGTGCAATTATTCTTCATTTCGGGGTTTAATGAAAGGTTAAGGTACAAATTTATTTTAAAAGTTTAAAATTATAGTAATTTTCGCTCCTCACTGTTAAAATTTTAACAGTTTAAAGCTATGGACAAATATTCTACAATTTTAAATTTTCAAGACAGATTTGTACCAAAAAATTTTTTGGGTATCAAGTGCTCTTGAATGAAAATTTATGAGATAAATTTGCACCGTAACCCTTTAATAAACTTTGAATTAGTTTGGAGTATTAAATATTAAAGAGTTAAGATTCAAATTTAACCCGACAGTTTTTATTTATAAATACAGGGCACATAGAAAGTTCTTTAGGTACAAATTTGTTTTGAAAGTTTAAAATTGTAATAATTTTGTCCATTCCCATTAAAAAATTAATACTGACCATTAAAATAATGACATTGACTATTAACATTTTACATGGTAAGAGGTAAAATTATCACAATTTTAAACTTTTAAAGCAAATTTGTATATGAAAAAACTTTCGGGTGCCCAATACTCTTGAGTAAAAAAAAAAAAAATTTTCAGGGCAAGTTTGCACCTTAAACCAATATTCAATAATTACTCCCTTAGACATTTAATATAAGAGTTAGTTGAGAAGTTGAATATAATTCTAAACATACGACCTTACTTCACT
Source organism: Neltuma alba (assembly GCF_004799145.2). Classification (NCBI taxonomy): domain Eukaryota; kingdom Viridiplantae; phylum Streptophyta; class Magnoliopsida; order Fabales; family Fabaceae; genus Neltuma; species Neltuma alba. Next base: position 19,275 of record NW_021634743.1, on the reverse strand, counting down.
TTGTGTCCCAAATTTATAATATGTTTTTCAAACTATCCCTAGTGATTGTACTCCTCCGGTCCTTATTATAAGACCCTATTTGACTTTTTATTTGGTCCTAATTATAAGACCCCAATCCATTTTGTTTCTTATATTTATGCATTTTTTTCCAAGATAATCCTTCTAATAATGATAGTTTTAGCCAATATACTTAATTAGCAAGGATATTTTAGGAATGACAACACTTATTTATTATAAATAACTAACTTAACTTACTTCCTTAATCTCCTCAAATAAGTCAATTGGGTCTTATAATTAGGACCGGAGGAGTACTACCTCTAGTTTTTAATATAAGAGTTAGTTAACTAATTTGAGTAGAATAAAAAATTAGTTAAATTAGTTATTTATAACAAATAATTGATCTTTTTCTAAAATATCTTTATTAATCAAGTAAATTAATTAAAACTATGAAAAGAATAGATAAATATGAGAGATAAAGTGAATTTGAATATTATACTTAGAACCAAAATAAAAATTAAATGAGTTTTTATATTAAAAATTAGGGGTCGTATGTATCAAGGGGTTTCTACCAAATGGTAGTTCCAATGCATATAATTTAAGAGAATAGTTTAGGCAAACCAACACACATTTATTATCAATAGCCAATTTAACTAATTTTCTTAATATTTTCAAGTTAGTTATCTTGTTCTTATATTAATAATCACAAGAAGCATCTAATATTGAGATGCAAAATGTTACTTGAATATATATATATATATATATTAAAAAAAAGGCATTAAGAAAAATATTACCAGAATTTGACGAGCATAGCTATTAAGAAGAAGGTTGCCAAACTGTTGGGGATTATAAAGGTAACTGGAATTGTATAATGTAGGCAATAGATAGTTGTTGATATAATCGTCGCTTCCAAACGCCAAAATTGCTATTGATTTGGCTAAGTATTGGCTCAATTGTGTTCCATTAATCATTGTTCTCACTTGATTCAATGTGTTCTCAAAGTTCAACACTTGCTGGTTCAAGCTAAACCTCTCACCCTGCACATAATATATACACTAATTAATGCATTGGAAAATAAAAAAAAGATAAATGTGTAATTTTATTCCTGATCTTATTTCTCAGGTAAACCTAGTATCTCGGTATTTTTAAGGTGTAATTTTACTCATGATTTTTTTGGGTGCAATTTTACCCATAATATTTTCTGTTGTTATAGTTCTATCATTGATCTTATTTCTCAGGTGCATAAACATAAAAAGATCACAGGTAAAATTGCACAACAGAAGGTCACGGGTAAAATTGCATCACTAAAAAGATTGGGATACTAAGTTCACCTAATATCAGGGTAAAATTTCACCTTTAAAGTATAAAATAATAAGGTTTCTTTGGATCTTTAAAAAGGTACTACCTTTGGTTCTTAAAATAAGAGTTAGTTGATTAATTTGAGCAGATTAAGAAACTAGTTCAGTTAGTCATTTGCAATAAATAGGCATTGTTTTTTTTTTTCTAAATATCCTTACTAATCAAATGAATTGATTAGAATTACTATTATTACAAGGACTATCTTAAAACAATAGATAAAAATGAGAAACAAAATGGATTGGGATTTTATATTTAAGACCAAAATAAAAATTAAATAAACTCTTATATGAAGTACCAGAGGTAGTACTTTATAATTAATTGGCTGGGTTGATACTTCTGAATTTAGTAACTTAAAGGGATGTATAATTGATTATTAGGGTTTCTTCACATTGTTGAACATTTAATTTAAGTGAATTCATTATTAAGTTTTAAAGGTTGGGACGATTATTTGTGTGTAACTCAAAATTGAGGAGAGGTTGTAATTTGTTTAATTTAGTATACACTAAATAATAAAATGAAAATAAAAAGTATTTACTGAAAGTTGAAAGCATATTATGAGTATAGGGAGAGTAATGTACGTAGTGACGGCCAGTTTCGTCAAGGATGCCACAAGAAGCAGAAGCATAATTGACTCCATTAAGGATTCTGGTTCCTCTTGTTGTGGGATCTGCATATGCTGGTGCTGGAGGAACCCCTAGCATGTTTCCTGCGAGCATATATTCCCAATTTTTACTTTTAGTCAAAACTGGATAATAATTTAAAATGTTTTTTTTGATGTTGTGTTTATTTTCTTAACGTTTAAACTCTGTTGAAATGGATTACACACAAAGAAAAGAGTAGTTAAAATGCGTAAAAAATACAAAACAAAAGGCCACGGAAGCCTAATGAAATAATATAATGTACTTCTATGCTTCACAATATAAGTCTGATTTAAACGGGGGGAAAAAAAAAGTAGTTAAAAGTAAGAACGGGAGTAGACTAGATCCTTATCAGGACGCTTATAGTCTAAATCTACATAAAGCCCAGCTTAGTCTATTTATTTCAGCATCATATTCAGGCCTATTTAGGCAACAAGATATGCTTATTTTCATAAGGCCTAGCTTATAGGCCTACATACTCGACCTATTTAATCTTTTTTTAAATTGCGCTATTATATATAACATAATATGCATCAATTTTATAAATAATTTATAAAAGTGCAAATTTTGGTTTGGCCATAAGTTCTACATCACAACATTCCTATATAAGATCAGCCTCCTTTCATTCATTAATTATTCACCTCCACTTCTCTTCTTTATGATAATTCAAGATGGCAATGCCAACTCACTTCTTCTCTCACGATTAAAAAAAAAAACAGACATTTCAGAAAATAAAGTAGACATGTCCAACCAAAAAAAAAAAAGACAAAAAAGAAAGAAAAAACATAGTACTATATGACTTCTTAACATGGACTTAACATTAAACAGATGGACTAGCATTAGAAATTATGAAGAAAAATTTCAGTTACCAAAAATAAAACAAAACAACTATTAATGCATGCAAATATATATATATATAACAATCGTAAAGTTTAGTAAATAATTTCTACGTACCAATGAAGTCAATAATATTGAAGCCATTAGAGAATCTACCAGTAGGACCACCTCTTAAATCAATTCCATAAGGATAGTAATTGGACTTAGCCAAAGTGTTTAAGAAGTTATTGTTTCCAACGTCCACCAGTGAATCGCCAAACACAAACAAAGCTGGAATCCTCTGTGGTGACTGTGATTCCACTTCCATGCCCATCATCATCAGAACCACACCAATAATAATCAAACCAGTCACAACTTTATGATGATTATTCCACCAACCCATCATCATTATTTCTCTACCTCTCTCTGTTTAGATTTTCAGAGAAACCATGAATATATAATTAATGATGAGCCAAACGAGGTATGTGTGCACATATATATAGATATATAAATCTGTGTAGTAGTGATGCTTAATTTTATTTGTGGTTTCTGAAACTGTTAAGAGTTGTTAATTTGTTGCAGAAAATAATGAAGTAAAGCCCATAGAATCAGTGTGTGTGGTTTTTTCTCGTGTTTTTGGCTTTGCCTTTTCAACGTCTTTATTATCTTTTTATTACTTTAGTTGACGGTATCTTCAGTTTCGTAACCATTTCATCAAGTTCTGAAACGACCATGTGTAGTACTCTTTCTGATCTTATTTATAAGATAGGGAGAAAAAATCATTTTTAGTTTTATTTATAAGTCATCTCATTTAAATTTTAGCATGAATATGTTATTTTATCCTTAATTTATTATATTACAGGCAGTTATTTATATATATAAAATAAATAGAGGTAAAGTTGAAAAACTGACCTATTTTAAGAAAAAAGTAATGCAGGTCAAGATTTTTCTTATTTTGTGTGAAATATATTGAAAATACCTTATTACAGGATATCAGTAGTAACATTGGAGCTACGTCTATGACATGCATGTGGTTTGTGCTTCTCTTTGAAGCAAAATACTAAAAGTGATGCCCGCCGCTAGAATTGAGCCACTTTGAGGACAATGAAACATTAATTGGTACCAGAAAGCATTTCTACTTCCTGCCTTTTGCATTAGTTGCCGGATGAATGGTATAGAAAGTGTGATCCATGGTGATTTTTGTAAACCAAATGTGAGACTGTTGTTGATTTTCTATATTAGTTTCATTAGTAACCGGTGTTTTAAAAAAAAAAATTAAATTATTTAATATTTTTGAATCAAATATGTTTTTGAAAAAATGAATGAATTTATTTTTTTAAATAAATCATTAGTGTAGAAAGGTAAAGTTAAGATTTTTTTTCTTTTCAAAAAATTATCTTTTCTACAGGTGGTATCTACATCAGTTACAGAACTGATATGGAAATATTTTTATCGTAGTTAAAAAATCTTTTTGTACTAATAAAAGTCAAAGGACTATAAAGAAGCAAACATGATTGATTAAATTAGAACTAGAGTAGTTAGCAAGACAAACTGGGGTGTTTGGCAAGATGGAAAAATGCTTTTCAGAAAACACTTTTTTTTAAAACGAGGCAAACTTCTCTACATATTTATTTCGTATACAGTAAAAATATTTTTACAACTATAGTTTGGCTTCCATCCAAACACCTCTAAAGTTAGTCTTGTAGTATGTATAAGGCCCTCCTAAATCCCTGCCGGCTTCAAGTTCGAATCTTAAAAGAAACATTAGTACTAGAAGAGGTAGTCACAGATCCCAAATAGGATTAGCCAGATGTCTGAATATTTGGTAATATGATTAAAAAAAGCACTGGATACCATATAATAGTATCAAAAGAATTAGAATTAGAGTGAATTCTAACCCCAAGGCAGGCGCCACAAATATTGATCAATTCTTTAATACGACCAATGTATTCACTCAAAGACAAAAATAAGAAACAAGTTAAACTTGCTCAAAAAGAAAATTCTCATTAATTTGAAAAACAGGCATACATAATATGAGAATATTTATAGTGGAAAAAAAAAACATCTTGTCACTGCTAAATCCTCATTATAAGTCCAAGCGGTTGGAGCTCGTAAGCATGTAAAGCTCAACCTCTCAATTTGAGATTAACTGCAATAATGACTAACACATTAGCTGGAGAAAGGATTGAGGCTAACACATTAATGACACTAAAGCAAATATGTGGAATTTTCACAAAGAACTCGTTAACTAACTAGTCAAGTGAAATAATCCACACATTCAGAAAATTTTTGAGGCAGTGTAAGGTTATGAGTTATGATTAATATATGTGATAAATAGTCTAGTCAATGCGTTAACTAAGAGATAGAGGAGAAGCAATCTCTATGAAAATTCTACACAACATATATGTTAAGCACAATGGTTAACTAGTTAATCCAGAGACATGTGAATGGGCATTGTTGTGATTTCTCTGAGACTTAAAAAAAATAGCTGATTAGTGATGGAATTTGTGACGGAAACAAATTCCGTCGCTAATTTCTAATGGAATTGCGACGGAAATTCCGTCACTAATTTCTAACGGAATTGTGACGGAAATTCTGTCACTAATTTTTTCGACGGATTAGCGACAGAATTTCTGTCCGTCGCTAAATTCCGTCGCTAATTCGTTAGAAAATCCGTCAATAAATATTTAGCGACAGAATTAGTGATGAAATCTTTTCGTCAATAATCCGTCAAAAAAATTAGCGATGGAATTTCTGTCGCAATTCCGTCAGAAATTAGCGACGGAATTTGTTTCCGTCGCAAATTCAGTCGCAAATTTTAAGAAAATAAATTATATAGGATATATATATAAGTAGGAGAATACTGTTGATCATAATCTATTTAAATCATTTAATTTTTTATATAAAATAATTTATTAGATTTTATTATAGTAGTTATTTTTTGAATAGCAAGATTTTTTAACTAATTGTAAATGATTTATTCAAAATTAGTGTTGTTAGAAATTAAAATTATATTAAAAATATTTTAAAAAATAAAACATTATAAAAAATAGTAAAACAAATATTTAAAAATTATTTTTTCATTAAAATAGTTATGATTAAAATTATCATATAGTATATTTTTAGTTTTTAATAATATATATGTATATATAATTGTTTGTGTAAAATAATATAATATATATTTAATTTTATATAATAAGTCAACAGGTTCATTGCAACTTAACTGGTAAAGCCGCATGTGCGCATGGAGGAGGTCCTGGGTTCAAGCCATGGAGAAGTCACTTTGAGGAGGGAACTATGTGGTGGTAACATGTGGCGCACACGTGGCAGGTAGAGGTGTGACACGTGGCGCACACGTGATAGACTAAGGTGAGCTGGCAGCGACATGTGAAGGTGGTCCCCAGTGATGACGTGGCAATTGGTAGAAGTGCCACATGGCATTTTATTTTATTTTTTTAAAAATCGAGTTAGTGACGGATTAGCGACGGAAATTTCTGTCAAGAATTAGCGACGGATTAGCGATAGAAAAATTCCGTCGGTAATTAGCGACGGAAAAATTCGTCACTAATTCTGTCGCTAATCAATTAGCGACGCTAAATTCCGTCGCTAAAAGAATGTTTTTTCGTAGTGTGATAAGGTATCATCTGATATGTCATCATTTTTAATGTCGTCCTCTAAGGCATCATCCTGTAAGGATTTCTGCAAAGGATGGACCCACCGTACTTAAATGAGTCTCCTTGGATCTGAGCTTTGGCCAGTGGTGGTTCTGCAACAAGTTCATACAAGTTCATCTCTGAGTCTGTTGTAGCATTCTTAATTCTTTGAGTTTGTCTCGTAGATGGAGGAGTCAACGTGTTATTTCTTTGACTCTAAGTACTTTGATAACTTTTCATTCATAAGGCCAATTGGGCTACGTAAAATGCGCCAAAAGTATACAAATTATCCAACATGTAAGCTAATGACTAAGCTTCTTAATTGATATTTCGCTGGCAAAAAAAAAAAAAAACTTGATATCTCACAATTTCAAAGTCCTGAAGTGTCATTATTTTTTCATTAGTATGGTATGTGATTTCAAGGAGGAGGGAGAGGGGATGGAAAAATTTTCTAATAAATTCAGAGAAAAATACATAAATGCGATTGAATATTTTTGTTTAATTTTTCTTACCTTCTTATATTTTATTTCTATTAAAATTTTATAACTCCACTTTTTTTTTTTTTAAAAAAAAATTGAACTCATTAAAATTTCACCCCACCCCACATTCCTTTGTGGCCAAATACATGAAAGTGTCATCCTCCAAATCACAAAACTTTTAAAAAAAAGACCAAAAGATTAAATTAATTCAATATTAGGATAAAAAGGTTTGATAGTTTATTCTTTAATTTACAACTTCATAACCATTAAGTTGTAAGTGAGATTTATTTATTTTTAAAAGTAAACGAAAAATTTGATATGTTAAAAATATCATAATTTCTCATGGTTTGATAATTATATTCCATAATTTGCAATTTTGACTACTAATTTGGAAGTGGTTCATTTATTTACGAAAGAAAAATAACTAATTTTCATAATTTCTAGTAGTTTAATACTCATCATGTTTCTAAATTTACAACTTTATAAATATTAGCTTGCAAGTGAGGTCATCTGGGCGTAAAGCGTACTAATTAATTCAATAATTCCGTCAAATCACTAAATGACCTTTGATCTTATTTGGGTTTTCATAATTTTGATTCCTAGATATGGTTAACTGAATTTTGAGAGAATTGTACTCCTCCGGTCCTTAATATAAGACCCATTTAACTAATTTGATTAGATTAAGGAAATTAGGTAAGTTAGTTAATTATAAGAAAAATGACACATTTTTCCTAGAACATCATAATTATCTTTCTTAATACCCATTTTCCCTCTTCTATTTGATTATGGTTGAGGGAGTATCCATAGGGGTAATTTAGAGAAAATTGATAAATATAAGAAATGGGTCTTATATTTAGGACCAAAACCAACTCAAGAATTGGATCCTATATTAAGGACCAGATGAGTATTAAAGTTTTGACGGAAAAAAATAATTACTAAAAAATTTCAATAACACGTTAGTATGTTGTAATTTGAAGGTGAAAAATAACTTTTCACTTGTTATTAAAATTTTTTGGTAATTACATTTTTTTGTGATTTTATCACAATTCTCTTTTTTTGTCTTTAAACGTCATTCCTTCTTCAAAATCTCTAGATAGGGAAAATCAAGTGTTTTTTAGGGATGACGCTAATGTTATCCATCAAGTTCCATATATTCAAAGAGAGAGGGGAAGAAGTCAATTAAGTCGTCTTGTGGAAAAAGTTCTAAATTATCTATTCCTAAACTTCCATGGAAGATAAAAACAATCACAACCTTAATATAAGCAAGGATAAATAATCCTACACAACATTGCAAATTAAATTTTAATACAAGCAGGTTTTGGCTCCTCATAGCTCCAATTATAATCTTGGTCTCGATCCATGTACTTTCCCTACAAAAAGACATGTATTTTGTAGTGGTTAAAATATGACATTTCTAGCAGGTTTAACTGCAACAAATAACATTTGTGGCTGTTAGACAAACCGTTAGAAAATCAAGTTTAAGAAACAGATTTCTAGCGGTTATGGGAACCGTTACACAATATGGTCAAAACGCCAGAAACTTTCTAGCAGTTACAATAACCACTAGAAAAAACAAGTAGTCGAATGGCAATGAGACGAAATTTCTAGCAATTATCATAGAAAATTTTTTAGCAGTTCATTAACGGCTAGAAAGTTCTGAGCACAATTTCATTTTGCTGGGAAATAAAAATTTTCATTTTGATGCCAAAAATTTCTAGCGGTTAATAACCGCTAGAAAGTTAAGAGGAAATCAAATTTTGCTGGAAATCAAAATTTTGGAATTGGCTCCAAAAAATTTCTAGCAGTTAGGAATTGCTAGAAATGCGGCAGCAAATTTAAATTTTATGAAATTTGTCCCTCTTTTCTCATTTTCTAGCGGTTTAGGAACCGATAGAAAGTTTATTCTAGGCAAAAAAAATAAATTGAGATGTTTGATTATTAAAAATATAATATTATAAGTTTAAAAACTATTAAGTAGATTATATTAGAGAATTTTTGTTAATATGTATAATTACTAAGGTATTACATGTTATACATTTGAATTTTGTAATAAATAATAAGTAATTAAGTTATGATTGTGTCAAATAAAGTGAATTTAATTTAATAAGATAGTTGAATTGAAGATGAGATAGTTTATAATATTGAACCTAAACTGCTATGTTGAGAAGTGCTTGAATCAGTTGAGGAGGGTATGACAAATGTGAAGAAGAAAAATCTGAAAGAAAAAGAGAAATAGATATGTTAGTAAATTATAAATAAAAAAAATAAAAGATATTAAGACTTATAAAATAAAAATCACCTTACCATATAATGAAGAGAAAAAAACCACCACATCAGATAGTAAGAAAAAAAGAGAGAATTATAAAGAAGAAGGGGAGAAGAAGGAAAAGAGATGGGGTAAATGAATGTAGAGGTGATGTGGTATTTATAAAGATCAGTGAGACATTTGTAGCGGTTTTTTGCAGCGTTTTAATTCATTTTGTAGCGGCCTTGCATTTTCTAGCGTGCAATATAACTGCTAGTATTTGTAGCGGTTTTACAATTTGTAACGGTTATATAACTGCTACAAATTATAATTTTTTTTACTTTTTAAAAAACTAAACCAATTTTAATTTATACATATTTATTTATGAAAGGAAAATTTTTTGAATGATAAAATTTTTTGAAACTGCTATTCTTGATCATCATCTTACCTGAAAGGAGATATTAAAAAAATTATGTTAGAATTATAATATATTTAGAAAAAATTAGTAATTAGTAGTTAATTATTTAAGTAATTTAAGAAAAGACATGTACCTGATAATTGCCAAATTATCGTCTCCTTGAGAAAAGAAGTTTTCAAAATTCAGGGGTTGGAAGGGTTCGCCGTTGTAAACAATGTCACCATCACCCATATCATAAAGATCTCGTGGCTTGAGGTGAGCGACCATATTCCAATCTTTATGTTTCTCGTCCTCGACATAGTAAACCTGGTGTGCCTCGGAAGCAAGAATAAATGGCTCATCATCTTGAGATTCCCCCGTATGAATAAGTTTAGAGAAATTAACAGAGGTTATGCCCAAGTGGTCAGTAGCGAGTCCCTGTGAAGTTGTTGTATTTGCCTAGGAGCACTTGAACAGAGTTACGGTGAAAAGCTGGTAACTCAACTCAATGATTTCAATTAGCTTTCCATAGTAAGTGAGGCCTCTAAAGAACATATCGTCGTCACTGTTGCTAGCATAACATCTCATCCCGAATGTCCGGCAAACTCTAGAGTTTTGTGTGAGCAATCCCTGATCACATCCAACCGTACATAACTTGAAGCCATTGACATTATACGTAGTAAACCTTCGTGCATGGTCTAACAGACCGAGGGAAAGAGCTTTGAATTCATTTGTGTATGTGCTGTTGTCATCACGTATTCGACATGTAAACCAACTAGGAAACTCTTTTATCAATGTCAACAGAACACACATGCCCCCGTAGCTGCCGCCTGAGGTAACTTCTAAACTCACTACATTGAAGTGTAATTTGTTAGAAGATTCAGTGAGAAACAAATATAAAGTGTAAAAGTTAGTAAGCTTATATAATACTTACTGCATGAAGGGTTCAACTTGGCTGCAATTTATCAAAACATGTTTGTGTGCCTGGAGTTTCTCTGTGGAAGTGAGTTTGAAGAATTCATATCCTCCAACTGGTTTCCCGACAGGAGGAAATAAAGTTGACGTGGAAGGACCAGGAGGAGAATCATTTACACAACGCAGGCGGTTAAAAGATGTCTTCCTGTCATCAAAGTACCTTGAACAGAAAGTTAGGACCTATTCTCCGGAATAACCTTCAACTATTAATCCCTAAGGGCACACCTTATTCCTAACATATGATTTTAATTTTCCCAAGTACCTGCAGGTTAATATTTCATTAATAATTGTGAGCAAATGAAATAACAATGTGAAATTTAAAAAGGCAGGGATAAAAGATAATCTAGTACCTGTCTATAGGGTATATCCATCGATAGTGAACTGGGCCAGCAACCTTTACTTCTCGAACAAGGTGGACAGTCAAGTGAACCATAACAATGAAGAATGATGGACAAAATATCATCTCCAAGTGACAAAGTGTAAGAATTATTTTATTTTGCAGCTGATCAAGCTCTTCCGCTATCAAGACCTTCGCACACAACTTCTTGAAAAATGAACACAATTCCACCAAAACCACTGATACATCAGAAGGAAGTGTGTTTTTCAAGGCCAATAGAAGTAACTGTTGCATAAGAACATGGGAGTCATGACTTTTTAAGCCAGTAACCTTTCAAGCCTGCAGATCAATACACCTTGAGATGTTGCTAGAATATCCATCTGGTACTTTTATGTTCATCAATGTCGAAAGAAAGATATCCTTGTTCTGCTTCGTCAAGGTGAATTTAGCTGGTTAAAACTTGTCGTTTTCATCAAGCCAAGCCTCTTCACAAATTCCCCAGGCCTATAAATCTTTTCTAGCTGCGAGATGGTCTTTGGACTTTCCAGCTTCGTTGAGCAACGTATATAGCACATTATCGCACACATTTTTTTTAATGTGCATAACATCCAAACTGTGTCGTAGCAAATCAGATTCCCAATAAGGAAGAGTGAAAAATATGCTTCTCTTTTACCGTTGCACAGGTTGCGCATCAGATATCCTACGAGATTATCGTCCCAGTTGTTCAGTATCCACGTTCTTACCAAACTAGACATTAACATCTTCTAATTACTGCAAAATATCCACACCAGACAAAGTAATAGGAGGATCTCTCTTCTCCTGTTTCCCATCACAGCGAATCCATTGCAATCTAAATCTATGCTTGGAATCGACGAACCGTCGATGACCTATGAAGCACCACTTGCGACTATGTGGAAGGCCACATGGCACAGAATCAAAATTGCACTCAAGATAGGCCAACCCAATATGCACGTTCCAGCCGGACAAAGCTCCCAAACTGGGAAAATCACTTATTGTTCACATCAAGGCTGCACAAAGATTGAATAGTCGCTTGTCATATGAGTCATATGCCTCAACACCATTCGTCCACAAGTCGATCAATTCGTGTATCAACGGTTGTAGGTATACGTCTATATCATTTCCCGATGCTTTCTTGCCAAGAATGATCATGGAAAGCAAAAAGGAGCTCTGCTTCATGCACATCCAATGTGGTAGATTGTATGGAATTGACACCACCGGCCAAATACTATAACTTGTGCTCATATTTCTAAAGGGATTGAAACCATCGGTTGCCAACACAAGACGTACATTTCTAGGATCAATGGCAAAGTTTGGAAATTTCGCATCAAATTTTTTTCATGCCTCCGAATCTCGTGGGTGCCTTAACTTGCCACTGGATTTTCCTCAATCACATGCCACCTCATGTGCTGAGCCATTTTTGATGACATATACATTCTTTGCAACCGCGGTTTCAAAGAAAAGTATCTAAGGAAATAATGTATTAAAAATTTCAAATATCAAATATTTAAAGACTGAACAAGTAACACATTATAATCAATTATATTGAGAATTTCAAATATCGAATATTTAGAGACGGAACAAGTAACACATTATAATAAATTATACTTAAGAATTTTGGCTGGTTTCTTCTTCTGCTTTTTTCCCTTCCATATCGACTTATAGTGAGACGTCTTACATCTTGTACAAATCTCCTTGTTTGCATCATCTCCCCAGTACAACATACAGTCGTTTGGGTATGCATCTATCTTCTTGTAGTTCAACCCAAGCTTGTTAATAATCTTCTTTGCTTCATAAAAAGATGGAGGGAATTCAGTTTGAGGGAAAGCATCTCCCAGTAATTCCAATAGCATGGACATCGCCTTATCAGTCATACCACACAAGCATTTGATATGATATAACCTCACCAAGAATAACAACTTAGAATACTTTGTGCACCCAGAATAAAGAGGCTTGTCAACTTCGCTCATGAGGTCAAAAAATTCTCGAGCAGTTTTGTTTCTAAGAAACTCTGGTTGAAGTCCCTCTACTTCATCTTCGTTGGGATCCTCACTTTCATGAACGCCAAAAGCATCACGCACAGTATCCTTCATAGCATCGGCTTCATCCACTCGACCTCCTATCCGTGAAACTATTGGAACTAACTCAGTAACAATATCTAGTCATTCCCCATGTAGTTGCCAAAATACATACTCTCGCGGGAAGGGCTTAAAGATCAAATGTTCTCTAACAATATCTTGGGGATGCCACTTCTTGAAATTACATTTAGGACATGGACACTGAATCTCACCATTTACGGTGGCATTAGCGAAAGCAAAATCCAAGAAATAGTTTAGTCCAGCCAAGTATTATGGAGTCGACTGGTACAAGTTAATTCATGACCTATCCATCACTAATGTTGCTCAAATTTCGTGAATATATGACTTAGGAAGCTCAAAGAGAAGTTAAAATGAATTTTAGATGGAGTTCTTTAGCTTCTAAAGGAGGCTGCCAACAGATACATAACAATCAAATTTTTGTAGCGGTTTTAACGGCTAGAAATTTCAATTCAGAAGCATTTTCTAGCAGTTATAGATTTTCTAGCGGTTTAAAACCGCTAGAAGTTTCGAGCCGAGAGGGAAATTTGAATATGACAACGGTTATCTATTTTTTAGCAATTTATAACCACTAGAAATTTTTCGCCAATGGTTATTTATTTTCTAGCTGTTAACAACCGCTAGAAAGTTCAAGGGAGGAGGAAAATTTGAATTTCCCGTGAATTTTCTAGCGGTTAATTAACTGCTAGAAATTGTTAACATTTTTTCAGTTTTGTAGTGGTTTATAACTGTTAGAAAATATCTGTTAGAGTAAATTAATATTTATTAAATTAAATTTTACAAAAAATATTAAAATAATATATAGGTATTAAAAGGTATCAATAATATATGTATGCATAAAATTTAAAAATTTCATGATATGTTAAATATTAAAATACATATTCCAAGAATGAATTTTAATGTTAAAAGAATATATGTTTAGCATGTTTTATATAGTGTAACAATATATTAATTAATACTTGATATAAATAAAATTATAGAAATAAATAATAAAAGTAAACAAATAAACATCAAATTTAATAAATATCCACATAAAACATAAGATAATAAAAATCCAAATCTAAATAAAATCCTACACAAGGAAAACAGGGGAAATCAGGGTAAGGGGCAGAAGTAGCATCATCGTGATTGTCGGGCACTGGATCCTCCTGCTGGTTCTGTTGGGGTGGGTAGGCTCCTGATCCTGTTGGGGCTGGACTGGCTACTGGTCGTGTAGGGACGGGACTGGTGGCAGGCATATGTCAGGGATCTCAGGAATCAGGATGTTTGGAGCAATAGTGATCACTATGTCACGCATGGCCATAGCAACTGCCTTTAACTGGTCAAGCTGCAATTGGAGCTGACGATCACGCTCCTCCATCCTAACCTCCATCTCTCACCTGATCTCCTGTCACAGCTCGTCTGAGGATGAGGAACCTGACCGCTTCGCTCCTGCGCTTGCTTGAGAGCTCCCTGTAGTGTATGAAGGGCTAGCACAACTCGAGTGGGGCAACCTAGTCAGTGTGGGTCCAAGACTGAGCTCGCTAACTTGACCAAGGTGCTGTGCTCAGCCATGACCCGCTAAAAGTGAGGTGGTGGGATCCAAGACAGACTCCTGAGACTCATGCAGCTCGGTATCGACCTAAGTCATCCGCGCTTATCAAAATTAATATAAAGATATTAATTAGTATGAAATAATATTTATACTGCGATATGATATTAATATTTAATTAATTACTTACTGCCATCTCCTCAACCTCATCTGACGCAGGCCCGTCTCTAGGTCTGTACAGAATCAGCCACATCTCGCCATAGGTGGGCGTGTATCCCCGCTCCTGCCGCGTCTTTTTCATTAGTAAATGAAATGAAAGAAATTATTAATACAAATTAAATACATATACACATTTAACAAATTCTTTTCAAGTACTTACAATCTCATCATAGATGATAGCAAAGCTCCTGGATCCAGCCCTGTGACGTCGCTGTTTGCTGCTGCCTAACGTCCCAGTATTCTTTGGTAAAAAGCCTAAAACAATGTAAAAAAATTAAATTAAATTAGTCAACAACAACAACACCAAAAACAAGCCTTATCCCACTAGGTGGGGTCGGCTATATGAATCACACGACGCCATCGTGCTTTGTCAAATGGACAAAAAATTAAAAAAATTATAATTAATGCAATATTATCATACCATCGGGTCAACCGACATCCTAAAATAAACATAACTCGACCAGTCTTGCTCCAGGACTCCACTAGGTATATCTGCCAGTATTTCCTGCAGGAGCCTCGTCCCGTCACCTTTCTTCTCCGGCCACAGGTCAGCCCTCCTGTTCTTCCATGCCACCCCAAGTCTCTTGATCATATCCGCCCTTAACTCCTCTCCCAATATAAATTTACTCTGTAATTAACAAAATAAAGAATTATATTCATTTCGCTAATATAAATAAAAAAAATTATAAACAAAAATTAAGCAATTTAAATAAAAAATATATATTCATTTAACTAACTTAAATATTATAAAAAAAAATAAATTACATCAATAACAAATCATAATCAAAAAATTAAGTAATTTAAATAAAATATATTTTCATCAAAAATTTAAAGATTATAAGTAATAAATTAATAAATAAATAACAAATTATAATCAAACAATTAAGTAATTTAAATAAAAATATATATTCATTTAACTAATTTCAAAATATTATAAATAAAAATAAATTACGTCAATAACAAATCATAAATTTAAATAAAAATATATATTTCATTCAACTAATTTAAAAATATTACAAGCATAAATTAATTAATTAAATAAAAATTTAAATACAAACAATTAAGTACTTTAAATAAAATAAATATATATATTCATTTACTAATTTCAAAATATTATGAATAAAAATAAATTACACCAATAAAATTATAATCAGTAATTTAAGTAAAAAAACATGTATTCGTTTAACTAATTTAAAAATATTATAAATAACAAATTAATTAAATGAATAAAAAATTACAATCAAACAATTAAATAATTTAAAAACAAAATATATATTCATTTACTTAAATTAAAAAATTATAAATAATAATTTTATATTACTTTCATCATTTCCCAACCTTGTTACTTCTTCTCTAGAGTGATTTTTTTTCCAATCCTTCACATAAATGGGGAACAGAGTTCACTTTTGACTAAGAAGGCATACATACTTGTTATACAGCTGGCTACCTTTCTTAGTCAGTTGGCCCAATTCATTTAGCGGCACAACCACTCCTCCACTCGTCGTCATAGACAGCTCTCTGGCTGTCAGCCTCCTATAGGACCTGTTCCCCTCAGAGTCTATAAATTTAATTGAGAAATTAATTATATATTAATGAATTAAAACAATTTCTATATAAATTAAATAGTTGCCAAATTTAAAAAAGTTAAATAAACACTTACCCTCAAATTTTACTTCAAAATCGGTCTGACGTCTGGGAGGAGGACGTTGCTTAGTATGAGAATTCTCATTCCTCTGAACCTGCGTCTCCTCCCCGTCTTCCTCACTAGCATCACCATGGGTTGTTCATCCCCCGAAAAATGAGCCTCCTCAATCTGCTAGATATCATCATGCTCTATAACATTCAGGATATCCTCCTCGTTCAAATTGTAGTCATAAATGCTCGAGAATAGCTCACCAGCATCATGACTCCCACCACGACGATCCTCGCTAGGTCCTGCTCTCTCAGGATCAATCGGCTCCTTCCTTGTTCAATGACTCATCTTAATAATAGCAAATAGCAATTGTAATGAAAAATATATTTTAAAACTAACAGTTATTAAAAATAAATGATTATATCAAATAATAATTATTTCTCTTAACTCTAAATAATAATATCAAATAATATTAATTGAAAATAGATATTCCTACATTTAAATTATCGTTAACTCAAAAAAATATAACTATTTCTATTAACTCTATAAAAACTAGCCTACTGTAAAAAAATTTCTATTAACTCTAACTAAATTAAGCTAGTTTATCAAACTAATATAAAAAAATATAATAAAATAAATCAAATAAAAAATAAAAATAAAAATTATTATAAATAAAATACTATTCTTACCTGAAAATATAGATTTGCAACTGGATCTGGATATACTTCGTGGAGAGAATTCAGTAGAGCTCCGCTTCAAAATTTGCCAAAACAGTGAAAATGACGTGGTGGGGGGTATATATAGGCCGCAATTTTCTAACGGTTTTAAAAGAATTGCTAGAACTTTCTAGTGGTTTAACTAAAATCGCTAGAAATTTCTAGCTGTTACACTGTGCCACCTCCTGTATTCAGCTACGTGTCACAACTCCTCGGGAAAAAATAAAAACTTTCCATCAGTTTCTCTTAAAACCGCTAGAAAGTTCGTTGCATTACTAGTAGTTTTGTAACTGCTAGAGAATGGAACGACGATTTGCATCTCTAGCAGTTCCATCATCCGAAGCGGCTAGAAAATAAACGTTAGAAGTTTGGCACCAACTTCGTGCCAAAACACGTGAACAATTCTGGTGGTTACTTTCTAACAGTTTACTGCTAACCGCTAGAAAATTATGGGGCCCACATTGTTTCTGGTCAAAGCGCTACAAAATTTCTTGGGGCTTGTTTGAAACCGCTAGAAATGGTTGAATTTGTAGCGGTTTTGTTTAAACCACTAGAAATGTTTCGCTGCTAATTCTACTTTTTTTTTTTTGTAGTGTTTGTTTCTTCATAGAAAGTATGGGGTTATAGACTATTTTAAAACTGTTTTTTTAATTGATTGAAATTAAAAATTAAACCCTCACTTTCTCAATTAAGTTAAACAATGGGGACTATTTTTTTTTTTGGGTGACAACAATGGAGACTAATATGGGTATTAATAATATCTAAAGAAATAAACTATATCAAGAAGATTAAAATGGACCAAAACTATGAGGATAAAATGTTAGATTGCCTTTTGTAATAAGAAAGTTTTTATTACTTACCAAACATATCATATATTTTTTTCCCTTGTATTCTCTCAATTCCATCCCAATCCACACAGGAGGGAGAAAAAAATAAGCAACTTGTGTCTTTCATCACCACCAGTTTTCTTTTTTTTGGCCCTGATACATAAGCACTACAAAAAAGCAGAGCGTTAGTGATGGAATTTAGCGGTAGAATTACTTCGTCACTAATTGTGACACATCCCATTGCTAAATTAGCAATAAATTTAGTGAAGAAAAATTTTCGTCATCAAATTAGCAACATACAAGTGATGAAATTTTATTCCATTGCTAATTTAGTGACAGAATTTATTCTGTGACTAAAATCTATCACTAATCCATCTCTGATTTTGTTGTATGAGGATTAGTAATGAAATTTTTTTGTCACCAATTTTCATATTAATACGTCACTAACTCTCCTCAGAAAACAGTGTGATTGAATTAGGGATGAAAAAATTCCGTCACTAACTTCTATCGATATTTTGTCACTAATCCGTTACAAAAAATACAATATAAATATATAATAATATTTTTTAATATTATTATTAAAATAAAAATATAATATATGATACTTTCAATAATATGTTATGTAAATTAAAAAAATACATGTATTATAAATAAAAATAAAAAAAATTAAATATAATATACTTATCATTTATTTAATATTCGAATAAAAATATTAGTGACTAGTTATTTTTAATAAATACAAAAATTAAATTGAAGTAAATAGTAATATATTAAATTTTATAATATCTATTACATTATATAATATCTATTATATACATATATTTGCATTTGTAATTGGAAAATATATATATATATATATATATATATCTATTTTTGCATAAAACTCTGTAGGGTTTTCAGCTCAACTGACAAAGGTTTCAGTATGCTAGTTAAAAAACCATCACTCCTTCATAAATTGAGCCAATTTGTGACATGGTGATGATATGGACAAAGCAATGATGTGGCAACTTATAACGATAGACAGGTGGCTACGACATGGACGAGGGATGACATGAAACATGGGAAAGAGATGGTGATGGCATAGCAATGACGTGGTGACATGATGATGATATGGACAAGGAGATAACGTGGTAACATGGGGGAGAGGAACAAGTGGTGAGGTGGAGGCTAATGATAATGCAGCGGTTGCTATGTGACATTTTAAATTTACAAAATAAAAAAACTTAGGAAATGAAATTAGTGATGAAAAATTTCCATCACTAATTTGAAGCGGAATTCATTACAAATCTGTCACCATTTTTTGATAGAATTTTTGTCAAATACCCATCTCTAATTTGTG